>NC_086447.1:576104602-576404602 GCF_028390025.1 Pseudophryne corroboree | reverse complement strand
GTGTGTGTGTGTGTGTGTGTGTGTGTGTGTGTGTGTGTGTGTGTGTGTGTGTGTGTGTGTAAGCTGTTGCACTGGCGATTTCTGCACCAGAGAACACCAATTTTATAGCTGCAGGCTAGTTCCAATTGGTTTTCCTGAACCTGCCTGCCATTGGACTAGGAAATCAGCTGATCAAGCAAGATGGCGGCACCCATAATGGACCTCCACAGCTGGACCCCTGCTCCCGGACTCCCCTGCTGCATACCTCCTGCCCTCCACATACCTGCCCACAGTCAGCACCCGCTGCCAGCAGCCCGTACCTCCGCCGGAGGGACCCCGCCAGAGCGTCCGGACAGGCAAGTACCGGCGCTCCCGGCGTCCACGCTGCTGCACTGTGATAGCGTCCTACTCACCTCCCACCACCTTCCTTTATGACACCCTCTGACCTCTCCCATTTCCAATGGGGTTCAGCTGAAAATGTACCCCGTAAAGTCACATCACCTTCCATGCACAGCCTCAGGCAGGGTGTGAGCTATGAGTGGATCCTGTATCTTTGTCTTCTACATAAAGTCACTCACATGTTACAGTTATGTTTAGTAGCATATTTATTTATTTATGTACATTTTGCTGGAAATCATACGAAAAATCAGGAAACCCTTAAAATTTAGGTATACCCTGAGAGTATTACAGGGGTTCTCCAGCAGATATCAAAAATATCTGTTGCAATTTCCCTGTTTCCCATTGCAACATATGGCAAAATTTACCGGGAGAGGGATTGTCCGGATCCCATGCGCTGTAGGTCTGCAGCATAAAGTAAAGTGATCCCTGATGCAATCACTTCAGCTTGCACGTTGCTGGGAAAGGCTATTATCGGAGCACCTATCCCTGGAGATGATTTTTAATACATCTAGGCGAAAATTTAGGGGCAATAAGAAAATCTATTCATTAAGTCTAAACCTCAGTAAACTGTATATGTGTCCTTTAAAGTTGTATTTTTCTTGTAATACATTATTATTATCTGCATTCCTCATAATGGGGGTAATTCCAAGTTGATCGCAGCAGGATTTTTGTTAGCAGTTGGGCAAAACCATGTGCACTGCAGGGGACACAGATATAACATGTGCAGAAAGAGTTAGATTTGGGTGCGTTATTTTGTTTCTGTGCAAGGTAAATACTGGCTGCTTTATTTTTACTCTGCAAATTAGATTGCAGATGGAACACACCACACCCAAATCTGCCTCCCCTGCAGTGCACATGGGGGGTGATTCCGAGTTGGTCGCTCGCTAGCAGATTTTAGCAGCATTGCACACGCTAAGCCGCCGCCCTCTGGGAGTGTATCTTCGCTTAGCAGAATAGCAAACGAAAGATTCGCAGAATTGCGAATAGAAAATTCTTAGCAGTTTCTGAGTAGCTCCAGGCCTACTCACAGATTGCGATCAGCTCAGGCCGTTTTGTTCCTGGTTTGACGTCACAAACATGCCCAGCGTTCGGCCAGCCACTCCCCCGTTTCCCCAGACACTCCCGCGTTTTTCCCTGACACGCCTGCGTTTTTCCGCACACTCCCAGAAAATGGCCAGTTTCCGCCCAGAAACACCCACTTCCTGTCAATCACACTCCGATCACTTCAACGATGAAATTTCTTAGTTCGGACGTGAGTAAATCTACTAAGTTTTGAGCAAAAGTACTTAGCGCATGCGCATGGTACGCATTTTTGCCTTAATCGCTCCGTTGCGAAAATCGGCAACAAGCGAACAACTCGGAATGACCCCCATGGTTTTGCCCAACTGCTAACAAAAATCCTGCTGCGATCAACTTGGAATTACCCCCAATGTTCCTTATGCTGCTTTTTACATAAATGTGTGCGTATGAGTCTGTATGTATATAGAGACAGACAGTCAGACAGACATAGATGTCATCAGGTAGGTGGTGTGGCGGTTAAGCCCAGCTGCCCTTGAGTGAGTGACATTCAGCAATTTAGGGGCCAAATGAATATGCTGACACTAAGTAAATAACAAATAAACTATATATATATATACTGTATATATATATATATATATATATATATATACATACACATATAATATTCTGAGAGGTAAGAAAGCGTGTCTTTATATCAGCACCTGTTCTGCAAACTGCATGCTCAGAATACTGCATGATTTGTATACTGTACCTAACATTCCATGGGGGTAATTCAGACCTGATCACTGGGCAGCGATTTTTGCAGCCCTGCGATCGGATAGTCGCCACCTACAGGGGGAGTGTATTTTAGCTGTGCAAGTGTGTGATCACATGTGTAGCAGAGCTGCACAAACTGATTTTGTGCAGTCTCTGCGCAGCCCAGAACTTACTCAGCCGCTGCGATCACTTCATCCTGTCCGGGACCGGATTTAACGTTAGACACCCTCCCTTCCCACGCTTGGACACGCCTGCGGTTTCCCGGACACTCCTTGAAAACGGTCAGTTGCCACCCACAAACGCCCTCTTCCTGTCAATCTCCTTGCGATCGCCGGTGAGTTTGGAATCTCCGCACCATCCCGTCGCTGACCGGCAATCCCCGTTACTGCAGTCTGTCGCGCCTGCGCATTGCGGTACATACGCATGCGCAGTTCAGATCTGATCGCAGGTCTGAATCGGCCCCCATAGCCATGTTGAAAACATACAACTTTATGTCTAGTTTTGCTTTTCATATATTACACAATTTTCCACCTAAGTGTTGTTTTTAGAGTTGACAATTTTGTGTTAATCCATGGTAAATAAATTCCGAAATAAGCTCATTTTCATACTTAGTTTAATAATAATAACAATAATAATAATAATTATTATTATTTTCAGAAAGCTTTTACCTAAAGTTTGAACAGTCATTTTCCAGTATCCTAAATACGTAATGCAGTCAATGTACCGGCTGTTGGGTTCCCGGCGAGTTATTTCGGTACTCAGTACAGAACCTTTGTTAGACTCCTCCCAATGAATACTCATGCATTTGGAGGCATTTAATTAGTGTTTGTTTTGTTTTCTCGAGGGTGTGTACTGTATGTGGGGTGTGTTGCGGCAAGTCATTCAATTTGCAAGGGGCACCCAGACTTTTAACTGGTCAGCAGTTAATGTTGCATAGCCCAGCAATAGTGCCTTTGTCATGTCAGCAGTAACTGCTGGGTAGTCCAGAATTATGGCCTTTGTGATGTCAGCAGTTATTGCTGGGTAGTCCAGCAATACGGCCATTGTGATGTCAGCAGTTACTCCTGGGTAGCCCAGCACTAGGGCCTTTGTGATATCAGCAGTTTATATAGGGTAGTTCAGAATTATTGCCTTTGTGAAAGCACAGTTACTGCTCGGAAGCCCATCACTAGGGCTTGTCACACGCCATAGGCGGCGTTCACCGCGCTTACCCCTGCGTGCCTGCTGGTCTGTGTTGCGGCCTCCGCCTTCGTTGGTCCACGGGCTCCGGCGCCTGGCTGGCGCGGCTCACGGCGGTTCCCCGGGGCAGGGGCGTCGCCATGACACCCGGCATCACGTGGGCTGGGAGCAGGTGATGTCATCGGACTGTTCCGCCAATCCAGCGGAGGCGGGAGATTCAAAGGCAGACGCCGGGCAGCGCCTCGGCGCCTGAGTATCGTCTTTTCCTCTGAAGTGGATGCCAGTGCTTCTGTGCTCGGCGGATCTCTCTGCAGCATACCCCAGTGTCTCCAGCATTTCCAGGTGTCAGTTGTTGCACAGCTTCCAGCCTTCAAATCATCAGTGTCTTTAACCACCGCTCTCAAGTTCTTCAAATCATCAGTGTCTTTAGCCACCGCTCTCAAGTTCTTCAAATTGTCAGTGTCTTTAACCACCGCTCTCAAGTTCTTCAAATCGTCAGTGTCTTTAACCACCGCTCTCAAGTTCTTCAAATCGTCAGTGTCTTTAACCACCGCTCTCAAGTTCTTCAAATCATCAGTGTCTTTAACCACCGCTCTCAAGTTCTTCAAATCATCAGTGTCTTTAACCACCGCTCTCAAGTTCTTCAAATCATCAGTGTCTTTAACCACCGCTCTCAAGTTCTTCAGTCACCAGTGTCTTTTGCCATCGCTCACAAGTACTTCCTGGACATTTCTCCATACGCCCCTTCTCTGTAATGTGACATTGTGTTGCTCTCTTCCTGCAATAAAGTCCTTTAATATTTTCACCAAGCTTTACTGTCAGAGTCCTGTATGAGGAAGACCTATATCAAGCCATCCCTGTTCCGACCCAGCTGTGGTTCCTCTCCCCTACCATCGGGAGAACCCCCGAGTTCACAACACCCCCAGCCTAGGTCAGTGACAGGGCTTTTGTGATGTCAGCAGTTACTGCTAGGTAGTCCAGCAATACGGCCATTGTGATGTCAGCAGTTACTCCTGGGTAACCCAGCTCTAGGGCCTTTGTGATGTCAG
This sequence comes from Pseudophryne corroboree, assembly GCF_028390025.1. NCBI lineage: Eukaryota > Metazoa > Chordata > Amphibia > Anura > Myobatrachidae > Pseudophryne > Pseudophryne corroboree. The sequence continues at coordinate 576,400,220 of NC_086447.1, read as the reverse complement.
CAGTTACTGCTGTGTAGCCCAGTAATATCGCCTTTGTGATGTCAGCAGTTACTGCTAGGTAGCCCAGTAATATTGCCTTTGTGATGTCAGCAGTTACTGCTGTGTAGCCCAGTAATATCGCCTTTTTTACTGCTGTGTAGCCCAGGAATATCGCCTTTGTGATGTCAGCAGTTACTGCTGTGTAGCCCAGTAATATCGCCTTTGTGATGTCAGCAGTTACTGCTGTGTAGCCCAGTAATATCGCCTTTTTTACTGCTGTGTAGCCCAGTAATATCGCCTTTGTGATGTCAGTAGTTACTGCTGTGTAGCCCAGTAATATTGCCTTTGTGATGTCAGCAGTTACTGCTGTGTAGCCCAATAATATCGCCTTTGTGAAGTCAGCAGTTACTGCTGTGTAGCCCAGTAATATCGCCTTTGTGATGTCAGCAGTTACTGCTGTGTAGCTGTTAGGGTATCCTGCCCTGTGCTGCCACGTCGTCATGGCAACCGGGAGACAAGTGCTAGCGGAGTAACCTGAGCGCAGCTGATTCTCCGGTTCGGGTCTTTTGCTGTGCAGTGGTTACAGGCTCTGTGCACGGCAGGGGATCCGGTGCAGGTTTTTGTGCTCACAGTCTGTGAGGTCTGAGTGGGGCGTGGACAGCACCTGCTATATAAGGCCTCTTCTCAGGTTAAGCAGATGCTGCTGAATCTTTGTTGGTTAGTCAGTTCCTGAAAGTTAGCCAGTACTGTGTAGCTTTGTATTTGTTGTTGCTTACTGCAAATAGGCCTTGGGGTTTGGTACTACACTCTGCCAATCCAGACCTAGCAGTAAGACTGGAGTCAGTCGTTTAACTTGCTGGGGTTCTTTTGCTACTCTGTGAACTTAGCAAGTTTGCGGCTGTATTCTCAGACTTGCCTGCCTAAATCCTTTCTCACTGTGCAAGGTGTTCAGGTGTCAGTTTAGTGGCAGTAAGCTGAACCTGTGCACTGCAAGTGAGGATTAGGATTGTGGAGACTCTCCTTGTGTCTATCATTCCATCTCTGACCAAGGAGTTTACTGCCACACCCGTTGGTAACCCTTTAGGGGTTTGCTGTTGCCCTTAGCAACAGCATTTCGGGTTCTCTACGTATTAAAACACAACATCTTGCTTTTTCCATCTGAGCATTCCTAATACTAGGGAGACACCCAGTTTCTTAGCCTCTGGGCTTCTCTGTTCACTTTGTGTTTATTTTGTTACCCTATCACCTTCTGTATACGTAATGTCATATTCCCCAGTCTGTCTGTGAGTTCATTTGTTTTGCATCCCTATCCGTTCAGACACCAGTACATTCCTGCAGGCACTGGTGTGCATAACAGTTCAGACACCAGTACATTCCTGCAGGCACTGGTGTGCATAACAGTTCAGACACCAGTACATTCCTGCAGGCACTGGTGTGCATAACATATTCAGCAGCCCAATACTCCTGTTGAAATTTTGTGGGAATATGGAGCATACCCCTCAAAATACGTTGCAACAGGTGGTCGATCAGGTGCAGGTCCTGACTCGACAATTTAATGATTTATCCATTAAAATGCACACCTCCCAGGCCGCTGGCGGAGCTCCCGCAGCAGCAGCACCTTCAGGGGTTAAGGAGCCGAAAGTAAATCTCCCGGATCGTTTTTCTGGAGATCGCTCGCAGTTCTTTTGTTTCAAGGAGAGCTGCAAGCTATACTTCCGGCTTAGGCCTCAGTCTTATGGGTCGGAGATTCAGCGGGTGGGCATAGTGATTTCCTTGCTACAAGGAGACCCACAGGTCTGGGCATATGGGTTGCAGCCTGACTGTCCGTCGCTTAAAAGTGTTGATGCTTTTTTTACGGCACTGGGCATGTTGTATGATGACCCTGACAAGACGGCCTCAGCCGAGGCTCAGATTTCGATCCTTAAGCAAGGGCGAAGGCCAGTTGAGGTTTACTGTACAGAGTTTCGGAGGTTGGCCCATGATACCCAGTGGAATGACCCAGCCCTGAGACACCAGTACCGAAGAGGTCTTTCTAACCAGATAAAAGACCAACTGGTACAATATCCCTTGCCTGATAGCTTGGATCAGCTCATGCAGTTATCCATCCGGGTGGATAGACGGCTGAGAGAGCGTAGGCTTGAAAGGGAGACCGAGGTTTCCTTCTTTCCCAAGGGAACCTCAGACTCTGAGGAATTTTCCGAGGAGCCTATGCAGATTGGGGCTACCCGCCTCTCCTCGCGTGAGAAGACGCGGAGGAGACAGCAGGGGTTGTGTTTGTACTGTGGGAATAAAGGTCATGTGGTAGTATCATGCCCAGAAAAGCCGGAAAACTTCAGGGCCTGAGGGTGATGGGAAATATCCTGTCAGGCCAGAAGTCAGAATTTCCCAAGAAGACTTTTATCATACCGGTGACCTTGAAGATCCTCGGTCAAACTGTCAAGACTGAGGCCTTTGTGGACAGTGGGGCCGACGGGGTTTTTATGGACCGCCAATTCGCCCTGAAACACTCTGTTCCCTTAGTATCCCCAGGTAAGCTGGCTCTCAGATGCTGTAGGTGCCATTACCATGTGGCCTTACACTGGGAATTTAACCCAGATATATTTGTAATTATTTATGGGGTGGGTGTGGGGTGCGGTGGCCCCTGTGTCGGTATGGCTGGGCTGCTTCAGGTCGGCACACCCTAACACTTTATTAACACTTATTATTTTCCCTATCACTTTGTATATATTATTTTAATCACACCACTTACATAGCACTTCTGTGCTTCTTATTAACCCCTATTAATTCTCACCTGTGTGCTGACCTGGGGTGGCCGACCTGTGCCGACATCGTAGGGTCCTGCACCCCAGGCCCATACCTAGTATTAGGGACCCCCAGTGACGGAGAAGCCTTGTCGATCGGCCTGGGGGCTTAACCCTATATCTGCAGATATACGCAACTAAGATCTCCGTATTATCTGACTATTATTATGTAGTAATATTTTTCACTTGGTGTGCATTAGGGAACACAGTTTTTTTCCTACACAGAATTACCCCTCCCCTTTTAGCACCTGAGTGACATTACAATCTGATTGAGCAGCTTTCCATTTTATGTATTACCCTTGGCATTGGAAATTGAGATTTGTGGGTTAAACGGGGAACCATTATCCCAAGGTAAAATTACCTCTTGCACTAGCCAGATTTCTTTGTTTATTGGAGCCACACACTCTGAAAAATTGTCCTTTTATGTGACTGTCTGTACTTTTGCCCCATTGGTGTTGGGGTTACCCTGGTTAAGGGCCCACAATCCTCAATTTGACTGGGTCTCTGGGGAGATTCTTAGTTGGGGTACTGATTGTTTCAGGAGTTGCTTGAGCCTTCCAGTCAGGCTCTCGCAGCTAAGTTTGCCAGGATTGCCAGGGTGTTATGCAGATTTTGCGGACGTGTTCTCCAAAAAAGTTGCAGAGGTACTACCTCCCCATCGCCCCTATGACTGTGCCATTGATTTGTTGCCGAATGCTAAGCTTCCCAAGAGCAGGTTGTACTCCCTGTCACGTCCTGAGACTCAGGCTATGGCAGAGTACATTCAGGAGAACTTGGCTAAGGGATTTATCAGACCTTCACAGTCTCCAGTTGGGTCGGGGTTCTTCTTCGTGGGTAAAAAGGACGGTTTGTTGCGACCCTGCATCGACTTCAGGGAATTGAACCATATCACGATTAAAAACTCATACCCACTGCCTCTCATTTCGGTCTTGTTTGACCAGCTTCGTACTGCCACCATTTTTTATAAGATTGACCTACGCGGGGCGTACAATCTAATCCGAATAAGAGAGGGGGATGAATGGAAGACTGCCTTTAATACCCACTCAGGGCATTATGAATATTTGGTGATGCCTTTTGGGCTCTGTAATGCCCCGGCAGTCTTCCAGGATTTCATGAACGATGTACTCAGGGAATATTTGGATAGATTCTTAGTTGTATACTTAGATGACATCCTAATCTTCTCCCATTCCCTGGAGGAACATCGGAAGCATGTGCACTTAGTCCTCCAGAAACTCAGAGACCACCGGCTTGGGGCGAAGCTGGAGAAGTGCAAATTTGAAGTTCAGCAAATCGCATTTCTAGGATATATTATCTCCCCAGAAGGTTTCCAAATGGAGGGTTCCAAGGTACAGGCAGTCCTGGATTGGGTGCAGCCCACTAGTTTGAAGGCGCTTCAGCGTTTCCTGGGCTTTGCAAATTTTTATAGACGATTTATCGCTGGATTTTCGTCTATAGTGGCGCCCTTGGTGGCACTCACTAAGAAAGGGGCGGATGTTGCTCACTGGTCTTGTGAGGCTAAAGCGGCTTTTGCCCGTCTCAAAAGGGCATTTGTCTCGGCCAAGGTGCTGCGACACCCAGATCCAGAGCGTCCTTTTGTGGTGGAGGTGGATGCCTCTGAGATGGGTATTGGGGCAGTGCTCTCTCAGATGGGAGTGTCTGATAATCGCCTTCATCCCTGTGCTTAATTTTTACCGTAAATTTTCGCCTGCCGAGATGAATTATGACGTGGGTAACCGGGAATTGTTGGCTATTAAGGATGCACTCAAGGAGTGGAGACACTGGCTTGAGGGGGCTAAGTTTGTGGTCTCAATTCTCACCGACCATAAGAATCTGGCATATTTAGAGTCAGCGAAGTGTCTCAATGCCAGGCAGGCACGATGGGCTTTGTTTTTTGCTCGCTTTAATTTTTTGATAACATATCGCCCTGGGTCAAAAAACATCAAGGCTGATGCGCTCTCGCGGAGTTTTGCTCCAATCCAGGAGACCACCGAGGAGCCGTTGCCCATTGTGTCCCCATCATGTATTAAAGTGGGCATTACCCAGGACCTCTTGTCATTAGTCCTTAGAGCACAGGAGCAGGCTCCTCCAGACCTTCCGGTAGGTCTTTTGTTTGTGCCTCCTAGGTTAAGACAGCGAGTGTTCCTGGAATTCCATGCCAAGAAGTCGGCAGGTCACCCGGGTATTGCCAGAACTCGGGAGTTGCTATCTAGGGCGGTGTGGTGGCCCTCGGTGGCTACGGATGTGGATCAGTGGGTTCGGGCATGTGACATCTGTGCCCGAAATAAGACTCCTAGAGGGGTTTCTGTTGGCCCATTACATCCACTCTCTATTCCATCTAAGCCATGGACCCACATTTCAATGGATTTTGTGGTGGACTTGCCCAAATCCTCGGGGATGACAGACATCTGGGTTGTCGTTGACAGGTTTTCGAAGATGGCGCACTTCGTTCCACTGGTTGGGCTGCCATCGGCCAGACGCCTGTCTGAATTATTTATGCTGCATGTTGTGCGTCTCCACGGGTTGCCACTTGATGTGGTCTCTGACCGCGGATCCCAGTTTGTGGCCAAATTCTGGAGGGCATTTTGTTCCGATCTCCAGATTTCTGTCAGCTTGTCGTCAGGCTACCATTCACAGTCTAATGGGCAGACTGAAAGGGTGAACCAGTCCTTGGAGCAGTTCCTCAGGTGTTATGTCTCCAAGTGTCAGACTGACTGGGTTGCTCATCTGTCCATGGCGGAGTTTGCCTATAACAACGCGGCTCACTCTGCTACAGGGATCTCTCCCTTCCTTTGTGTGTATGGGCATCATCCTAAGTGAAGAAAGCCCTTGTGTCTGTGTCATTAGTGACCAAAAGGGCTTTTGATAAGCGGAAAAGAGCCAGCAGCTTCAAATTAGGAGACTTCGTCTGGTTGTCTACCAAGAATTTGAAGTTGAGACAGCCATCTCATAAGTTAGGCCCCCGGTTCATCGGCCCTTATAAGATCACCAGGGTTATCAATCCGGTGGAATTTCAGTTAGATCTGCCCCGTTCTTTGGGTATCAATAAAACATTTCATTGTTCCCTTTTAAAACGGGCGATTAGTAATCCTTCTTCCAGTGGAAGAGCTTCCCCTCTTCTGATACGTGGCCAGAGGGAGTTTGTTGTTGAAAGGATTATTGACTCCAAGATGGTTCGGGGTCGGCTGTCATTTTTTGTGCACTGGAAGGGGTATGGCCCGGAGGAGCGGTCGTGGGTGCACAGTTGTGATCTTCATGCCCCCAGACTGATACGCTCTTTCTTCTCGCAGTTCCCCGATAAACCCGGTGGTAGGGGTTCTTTGACCCCTCGTCAGAGGGGGGGTACTGTTAGGGTCTCCTGCCCTGTGCTGCCACGTCGTCATGGCAACCGGGAGACAAGTGCTAGCGGAGTAACCTGAGCGCAGCTGATACTCCAGTTCGGTTCTTTTGCTGTGCAGTGGTTACATGCTCTGTGCACGGCAGGGGATCCGGTGCAGGTTTTTGTGCTCACAGTCTGTGAGGTCTGAGTGGGGCGTGGACAGCACCTGCTATATAAGGCCTCTTCTCAGGTTAAGCAGATGCTGCTGAATCTTTGTTGGTTAGTCAGTTCCTGAAAGTTAGCCAGTACTGTGTAGCTTTGTATTTGTTGTTGCTTACTGCAAATAGGCCTTGGGGTTTGGTACTACACTCTGCCAATCCAGACCTAGCAGTAAGACTGGAGTCAGTCGTTTAACTTGCTGGGGTTCTTTTGCTACTCTGTGAACTTAGCAAGTTTGCGGCTGTATTCTCAGACTTGCCTGCCTAAATCCTTTCTCACTGTGCAAGGTGTTCAGGTGTCAGTTTAGTGGCAGTTAGCTGAACCTGTGCACTGCAAGTGAGGATTAGGATTGTGGAGACTCTCCTTGTGTCTATCATTCCATCTCTGACCAAGGAGTTTACTGCCACACCCGTTGGTAACCCTTTAGGGGTTTGCTGTTGCCCTTAGCAACAGCATTTCGGGTTCTCTACGTATTAAAACACAACATCTTGCTTTTTCCATCTGAGCATTCCTAATACTAGGGAGACACCCAGTTTCTTAGCCTCTGGGCTTCTCTGTTCACTTTGTGTTTATTTTGTTACCCTATCACCTTCTGTGTACGTAATGTCATATTCCCCAGTCTGTCTGTGAGTTCATTTGTTTTGCATCCCTATCCGTTCAGACACCAGTACATTCCTGCAGGCACTGGTGTGCATAACAGTTCAGACACCAGTACATTCCTGCAGGCACTGGTGTGCATAACAGTTCAGACACCAGTACATTCCTGCAGGCACTGGTGTGCATAACAGTAGCCCAGTAATATCGCCTTTTTTACTGCTGTGTAGCCCAGTAATATCGCCTTTGTGATGTCAGTAGTTACTGCTAGGTAGCCCAGTAATATCGCCTTTGTGATGTCAGCAGTTACTGCTGTGTAGCCCAGTAATATCGCCTTTTTTACTGCTGTGTAGCCCAGTAATATCGCCTTTGTGATGTCAGTAGTTAATGCTGAGTAGACCAGCACTAGGGTCTTGGTGAAGTCAGCATCTACTGCTGAGCAGCTCAACAATAGTTCATTTGTGATGTCAGTAGTTGCTCCAAGATCCCTTTCCTCCTAAATGGTATCCATTATAGTGCCATTAATACAAAATTTAGCCGCTGGGTTTTTGAGACCAAAGTACATGATTTTGCATTTTTTGGCATTAAACGGTAGTTGCCACATTCTTGAGCATTCCTTTAGTCTACATACAGTTGTAGCCACGCTCATCGATGCCGCAATGCGCAGCAATGGTGCGGTAAGTGTGCCCACTGCGTACGCACGTGCGTGCGTACGTACGTACGTACATACACCATGAATGCCCGCTGCACTGTGCCGCAAAGCATGTGCACGTACGAATGCATCTCAGCATAGATGAGTGTGGCTACATCTGTAGATATTCAATAATTTGTGATAATGTCGATATTATCTTAAACCATAAAGCTATACCTTTAAACACACTTTTACCATGGAGCCGCTACGGCCGCTAGACTTAATACACACGCTACGCACTTCGTACGCTATTTGCATACAGAGTCCCGTATGTCATACGCACTTAGCGTACACACGCCGCACTGGGTGTATAGAGTATGCACAGCGCGCGCACACTCTTGATAAACTTTAAACCTTATTAGTGATACAATGCAACGTTATTCTTACACTCTAAACCTTGTACAATTAAACACTTTAAACCCTAGCAGGGAAATGAGGACACAACACCAATATGTAGTTGAACACTGGGTTCTAAGGCCACAGTGGATTATTTGAAAGGGGATAACAGTACAAGTTATACACTACAGACCTAACAAGATAAATCTACAACAGAATAATGGCTACAGTCAATGTACATACGTGAGAATGTTCGCTTGCGCAACCCGGCCGGTCCTCCGCTTATCAGGTAGAAAGCGTTCAGAGTCTTCTGACCAGCCAGGCAGCAACAGGCTTTTTATACACAACTTCCATATACAATACAATGGTCACTGTAATCCTTTTGTCTATTGGACACAGAGATGCATCTTTACATTACAGGAGAGGTCATAGGTTGATTTGAAAAGGTGGGCGATGTCTTTCTCAACTGCTCTTGTGGGTGGTATCCTCTGGATTCCCGCCGCATACATAATATACAGTAAATACAGTTTATATCTATATTCTACTTCTGCACATAACTATACGCTGGAACATGCGATCTTTCTCTAACCAACACCGGAATGTTACCCTTAAAATACCCTACAGCTGGATACTAGACATCACCTTGTAACCTTAGTCTGTCCCTTCCTATCATGCAAAGGTGAATCCATTAGTCCTGGAATCATTTAAACTGTTGATACTTGCTGATGTGGTGTAGGGGAGCTATGTGTACAAAATGCACTATTTGGGTTAAATATGTAATGTTCTGATAACCCTCTATGCGCTCACAAACCCCGCCGTAAATACTCATACCACTTGCATGATCGCAGGAGCGATCCTACGCAAATTGCGGATATGTGCACGCACGGCGGAAAAAGTGCACGCGCAGCGGGCATGTGTATGGGGTTAGTACATGGTATATGCATTACATTATTTTTCGACTTTGACAGTCCACCCTTTGGCAGTCAACAATAACTGCCACTATCTAAACATTCAACAGAAAAATATACAATACATATCTACAAATGATTGGATGGTAGGAGGAGAGGTGTAGGTGGGAAATGTATAACCTAGTGAGATAGTAAAAGCATGTATGTATGACTCCATGTCTGAGGGGCTTGTATCATCGTGCCATATATGTTCTAGATAAGCTTCGAGGTATTGCGAAGTATACATTAAATCCTCATCCCCTATTAAGGGTCTGTAAGTGGGCCAACAAACACTAGCGAGCTCTTTTCGGCTTCTTGTTCAAACAAATGGGGTGCACATTTAGATGATGATACATGGAGGGGGAACATATGTGAGTGCTAATATATGTGGATATCACCTGTCGACTATGTGTGTCACTAACTGAAGGTTGTAGAGATGAAGATAAGACACATATGTACAATACATTCACATAACATTTGCGTAATCATTCTTGGGTGTTGATCGAAATCTCTTCCGGATGGGTGTATTTTAGCTGAGGGAGAAACATAGGAAAAACGGGTGAAAGAAACGGGCCGTGGAATTCATTTGCAATCCCTATCACAACATCGTTTCTATAGATGGGTCATAAATTAAATCTGCTGCTGTACCAATGCCCCTGCTCCTTAAACTCATTAATTTTGTACTGCGCTTGCGCCGCGTTAAAATTCGAACACACCTAAATATCAAGCCAATAATTATGACGACTCCCAGGATACAAAGGAGAAACTTTCCCACACTCATGATAACATTTTGAGCCCATTCTCCTAAACCTGAGAACCAATTGCGTGGGTTCAACCATGAGACCCAGCCGGTCAGCTCATTACTCACAGCAGTCAGGGTAAGGTTGTGTCTCCTTCGGAACTCCCACTTCAACTGCAAGATATCATCCATCTTTTGATCAATGATCTCAGTTGGGTCATCAGTGCTGTTTGTAATATACGTGCAGCACTTCACACCATATTGAGTTGCCAGTGTGATACAGTACCCGCCCGTCACGCTGTGATATAATTGAGGACCATCCTGTGCTGGATCAGTTCCGTTTTGTAAGCTTGCAACTCCCTTCCCGTATACCTGAAGGTGTCGTCATACATCTCAGTGATATTATCAGGTTCGCTAGCGCATGGATGTACCTATAATTTATAATTCCTCTGGCAGTACGGGTGATGTCTAATGCGAGAAGGAATTGAATCCCGGTGGATTCGTGGATCAAATCAGAGGCTACGTGCTCTGTCCTATCTATGAGGTGTCTCTTAACGATGTGTTCATAGTGAGTATGAGTAAAAGGAGCTTGAGCTCTGCGGTGAACATCTTTCATCTTATCATGGGTTATGGTCATAACCTCTGGCAACACTCTTCCAATGTAACACAATCCCTCTGAGTTTGGGGCAAGCCACTTATACGCCTTCCTCCCACATATCAAATAAGCATCATCAGGGAGAACATATGGGACAGAATATGACATTACCATATTGCAAACTTTCCAAGTGAAAAACCCAATCCCTAACTCTCTCATCTGTTCAGTACAAGTATCAGGCTGTATGATATGCGCACAGTACCCTGGTGATACTTCTCCAACCCGCATGGTCTTACTTCCTTGAGTATACCTATACCGAAAATACCTTCCACTGTTGGCTATTTGGCGTATAAGTTCAGAGTCTACGTGTATCCTATCAGCTCTGTGTGAAAATGCCATGGTTTGGTTATTCCATGTCACCTCCCAATTTCCCGGCTTTCGGGAATTGGAAATGTTGAAACATCCTAAGGATCTATCCACATGGTACTGGTGGAGCTTCAAACTAGGGGGCCTAGAAATATTAAATTTCTTGTCCACCGGTCTGCCACCCCGTAATTCGAGTACCTCATCTATTGCTAAAGGGTACGGTACTAATCCTGACTTGCTCTGACCTTGAGGTACTTGTGAGCACACCCAGCATTCTGTTTGGTTTAAAACCTTACCCACTAGTGAGTGGTAGTCACTCAATGGATGACGGTCCATGTTGATATTAAGGCTGGACTGACATCTCTGGATGCACCCATCCTCAACTATGTTTTCACAATTCCTACAAATGCAATCTTCCTCAGCCAATAACCCTTCACAGTGCCTCCTAGTTTCCTGACTACCAGATCGTTTTCTGATACTCGCCTTTGCTCGATGGATGTGTTGCTCTTGGAATTCTACAAATCCGTCCTTGCCATCAGAACTCATTCCAGATCCTTTCTTGACCTCTCTGGTACTCTCACCGAAACAGACTGTTCTCGTCAACAACAGGATTAACAGGAAAACCCGGAATGCAGTCTCTTGGGGTAAGTCCATCTTGTTAAGGGGAGAGAAAGGGAACAAGAAGGGGGGGGGGGAGGAGGGTAATGGGAGATGGAGAAAATAATAAAAAGGAAAAAGAAAACTGGTGCGACAACCGCCTCTGGTCTTGTTGTTCTCCGTGCTTAGATGCCGTCTTAATAGTACTGCCTCTCAGCCTTCCTGGAAAAGACACTCCAGTGACACTATGTTCTCTACACTCTGCTCTTTGTCACGGGCTCTCTCTGGGTCAGCGACCTTCTTACAGTGGGACGAGTGGACCCAAGTCTCTCTCTCGGCAACCTTTAATGCTGTCGTGCTGGTTAGTAAGACTTGGTACGGTCCTTCCCACCTGTCAATGAGGCAACCTGAGCGTAGAAAATTTCGAATCATTACATTATCCCCAGGTTCAATGTCATGACAATTACTGCTTGGTAGGTCAGGAATCACCAGCTTAAGATTTCTGTTTTGATTCCTCAACTGCTGGCTCATCTTAACCAAATATTTTACAGTCACTTCGTTATTGCATTTCAAATCATCCTGGGGGTCAATCATTACATGGGGTTGTCGGCCAAAAAGAATCTCAAAGGGTGATAGGTTAAGTGGGGACCTGGGAGTGGTTCTGATGCTGTACAATACAAGTGGCAAAGCTTCTGGCCATAACAATCCAGTTTCAGCCATCACTTTGCTCAGCTTGTTCTTAATAGTGCTGTTTACTCTTTCCACCTTCGCACTCGCCTGTGGGCGGTACGGAGTATGCAGCTTGCTATTAATTCCCATCAGTTTGCACATAACCTGAAATACTTCACCTGTAAAATGGGTTCCCCTATCGCTTTCAATTATTCTAGGGATACCATATCTGCACACAAATTCCTGCACAATTTCTTTGCAGTGAACGTAGCAGTATTTGTGGCAGCAGGGAACGCTTCTACCCAATTAGAAAACACGTCATACAGACTAACACATATTTTAAATTTCTGCAGGGTGGTAACTGTATGAAATCAATTTGTATAACCTGAAAAGGGCCGTCTGTCGGCGGGATATGGGATGGTTCTGTTGGTATTGACTTTCCAATATTCTTCCTCAAGCAGATAAGACATGTCATTGCTCTCTTACCCGCATGAGAAGAGAATCCTGGCGCACACCAGTAGGCTCTCACCAGCTTACACATACCCTCTTTGCCCAAATGAGTCAGACCGTGTGCCGCCTCAGCTAAGCTTGGAAGATATGCTCTGGGGGCTACTGGCGTACCCTGTCCATTTGTCCAGAGTCCTGAGGACTCCTGGCCATATCCTTTTGACCTCCAGACTGCCTTTTCCTGTGGAGAACACAAATTTTGCATTTCACTTAATCTTTGTGTGTTGACGGTGTTGAATACCATCAGTGGTGTGATATCTGTCTGTATGGGGGTGCTGGCTTCTGATTTAGCAGCTTCGTCTGCCCGGCTGTTACCAAGTGACACTGGGTCTTGACTGTAAGTGTGGGCTTTGCACTTGATAACAGCCACTCTGTCTGGTTCTTGTATCGCTGTTAGAAGTCTTTTTATGTGGGATGCATGCGCTACAGGTGTGCCAGCTGCCGTCATGAAATTTCTGAGGTGCCATAGGGCCCCGAAATCATGCACTACTCCAAAGGCATACCTAGAATCTGTATATATATTGGCTGACTTACCCTTGGCCAGTTCACATGCTCTGGTTAGGGCGACCAGCTCAGCAACTTGTGCTGAGTGCGGTGGGCCCAGGGTTCAGCTTCTATGATACCTCTGTCATCTACGACTGCATATCCAGTACACAGGTCTCCCGAGTCCATCTGTCTGTGGCAACTACCGTCAGTGTAAAAAGTAAAATCTACGCCTTCCAGTGGGTTGTCACTAATGTCGGGTCTTGCAGTGAAAGTTTGGTTCAGATATTCCATACAATCATGTGTGTCAGTGTCTGTACTAAATCCTCCTTCACCATCATTCTCATCCTCCACCCTTTGTGCCTGTCCAGGCACACCTGGCAGATAAGTTGCAGGATTTAGTGCGCTGCATCTCTTTATGGTGATGTTTACAGGGGCCATTAGTGCTAATTCCCACCTTGTAAACTGTGCAGATGAGACATGTCTGGTTTGGGCAGAGTTCAGTAAGGCTGACACTGCATGAGGTGTATGGATGGTCAGGTTGTGCCCTTACACTACGTCTTCGCTTTTACTCACTAGCAAAGCTATCGCTGCAACACTTCGCAAGCATGTGGGGAGAGACCGTGCTATGGTGTCCAACTGTGCACTGTAGTACGCTACCAGCCTGCTGGCATCACCATGTCTCTGGGTTAGAACACCTGCCGCGCACCCAGCACTTTCCGTACCGTACAATTCAAAGGGTTTCCCATAATCTGGCATGCCTAATGCAGGTGCCTGTGATAGGCACTGTTTAAGTCTCTCAAATGCCAGTTCGGACTCATCTGTGTGAGAGATCCGATCTGGTTTGTTCGAGGAGACTATTTCCTGCAAAGGTAAAGCCAATATGGAGAACCCTGGGATCCAGTTTTGGCAGTACCCACACATTCCAAGGAAAGTGCGGATCTGTTGCTGGGTTTGTGGCAGAGTCATGTCGCGAATCGCCTGTATTCTATCAGCGGTGAGGTGTCTAAGGCCTTGTATCAAGCAATGTCCCAAATATTTTACCTTGGTCTGGCACAACTGCAACTTGTCCTTTGAAACCTTGTGTCCCGTATTAGAAAGGTGAAACAGAAGCTGTTTCGTGTTTTTCAAGGACGATTCGAGTGAATCAGAACACAGCAGTAAGTCATCTACATACTGTATTAATACTGACCCGCTCTCAGGTTGAAAGGATTGTAAACAGTCATGCAAAGCCTGGGAGAAAATACTTGGGCTGTCAATGAAACCTTGGGGTCGGCGAGTCCAGGTGTACTGTACTCCTCTGTATGTGAATGCAAACAAGTATTGGCTGTCAGGGTGCAGAGGGACCGAAAAGAAAGCAGAACAGAGGTCAATTACAGTGAAAAATTTTGTAGTAGGGGGAATTTGCATGAGAATGACAGCTGGATTTAGCACTACGGGGAACTGGCTCTCAACTATCTTGTTTATCCCCCTTAGATCCTGCACTAGCCTGTAACCCCACCCCCACTCATTTTTCACAGGGAAGATGGGACTATTGGCAGTGCTGGACGTCCTAACTAGGATGCCCTGTTGTAGCAAGCGCTCTATGACTGGGTACACTCCTAATTCCACCTCTGGCTTCAGAGGATACTGTGGGATTTTTGGAGCTATCCTACCATCTTTTACTTGCACTACTACAGGAGCTACATTTGCCATTAATCCAGTGTCTTGTCCATCTTTGGTCCAGAGGGATTCCGGTATCTGGGAGATCATTTCCTCTAAAATGGATGGACACTTGTCTATAACAGCAGAGTGTGACATTAACCTTTGTTGGGTGTCTAACATATCCTGCACTTCCTGAACGTGATTCTCGGGTATATCTAAGAAGACACCCTCAGGAGTACAGTATATAACACACCTCATTTTACACAATAAATCTCTCCCAAGTAGATTAGTCGGAGCCGATGCAGCTAGCAAAAAGGAATGCTTGTTCTGCAAAGGCCCTATCATAATCTCCGCTGGTCTACTTAAAGGGTAGTGTTGCACTATTCCTGTTACTCCCATTGCTGAAATTGTTTTACCTGTGGTTTTCATACCTACCGTTGAATTTAACACTGACCTGGCCGCCCCTGTATCTACAAGAAAAGGTAGTGATCTACCAGCTACATCAACTGTGACCTCAGGTTCACTACCTAGGCTAGCAATCAACTTCACTGGCTGCAGACTACAGGTGTGGCCTAACCCCTATTGTATGTTGTGACCCTCCCGCAGCGCGCTGGCAGCTACAATATGTGAGGGGGGTAGCTGAGAATTTTCAGAGGTCTGCCAGTCCCTCCTAGGTGGGTACCTCCTTGTTTCCCCTGCATGTGGCTCATAACTCCTCCTATGCGATCCCTGATCCCTATTATATGTATCATAATGTGGTTCATGTTCTGGTCTAGGGGGTCGATATACCTTATGTGTGTCCTTATACCTACAATTCCGTGCATAGTGTGCTTCCTTCTTACAGTTGTAACATACTACTACATGCAACTTACCATCAGGGGTCTGGGGTTTTGGCTGATGTGGCTTCGTTGTCAGGGCTTTTATACTTACTGTCATCAGCTTATCCCCCTGTGACTCCCTGTGCTTAATGATGTTCCGATCGTGCTCGATAGCGGACTCTCTTAATGCAGCCACCGAGATACCTCTCCAGTTAGGTTGTGTGGTTTGTACACTTGTTCTCAATGTTTCTTTTAAGCCGTCCATTAATACTGACACAGCTACCTCCCTGTGGTGTACATTTTCCTTAATGTCCTCGACCCCAGTGTATCTAGCCATTTCTTGCAGTGCTCAATGGAAATATTCAGAAGCAGTTTCACCTTCTTTTTGTCTTATGGAAAAGATTTTATTCCATTTGACAACAGTAGGGAAATATACTCCTAATTGCAGATTGATCTGTCGTACATTCTCCTGAGTGTATTCATCAGTGAGAGGTACTTCCACGTCCAATTTACAATCAGTAATGAATTTCACGGGGTCAATATTGGAGGGCAAACATGCCCGTAGCACTGTTCGCCAATCTTTGTTTGTGGGTTCGGTGGCGTTACCTAATTCTCTAATAAACCTCTGACATGCGGCTAGATCCTTTCTGGGATCGGGAAATTCAGACATAATTGTCCTCAATTCTGTCCGGGACCAAGGACAATGCATAGCAATGTTCTTGATGGGAGTGACTCCCTGAGAGTCAGTCCTCCCAGTGGGGACTGCGATCACCCTGACAGGATTTAGTTCAATTACATCATTCTGAGTTGACTCTACAATGTGAGGTGCAATTGTCTCTGCATAATGTACTGTACCGTACTTACCTGTGGACATGACCTCACCTGTCCCTCCGCTAGGGGCCTTTGCTACTGCTCTTACTGGTTGGGCCGTGCCCACTTGGGTGTCTTGTATGGTGGCTGCTAGAGAGAGTGCCGATATCGTGCTGGGCTCATCTTCTTGCTCGCAGTCCTGAGGGAAGTTTAGAATGGGATACAACTTGCACGGGTTAGCATTATTACATTTATCAACTTTACTCTTATCATATATCAGTATGCCATTGTCTGTAGCCCAATTCTCCCCTGTAATATATGGTGGTGGTGGTGGTGCGGTTGCCATCAGTTTCCTGCTATGTTTGGGACCGGCTGCGTGAGCTAGTTCTCTCTGCATATCACCCTCTTGCTGCCATAAATGTAAACAGTTTGTGTGTCTGACCCTTTGTTTTCGGGATTTTATCAGACATATCCTAAACCTTAAATTCTGCAACACCTCTGGTTCAAAACTGCCTACCCTAGGGAATGGTTCCCTATCTTCCGCAGTCATACGTTCCCATTCATTGCATAAAACCTCTGTGTGTGATCCGTACTTCTCACACATTATGTACCTCGCTGACCCTCTGGGCCGCGGAACATCAACCTGAACCCTGGTTGAACGTCCCTTACTTGAGCAACTGGCCCCCATATTTTGCAGGTATTGCCTTCTCAGCTAATTCCTACAAAAAAACAAAATACTCAATATAAGGCAACGGTGAAAGTTCAACGAGTGCTCTCACCCACTCACGCCCACGTTGGCCAATACTACCAAATACTGTCGTCAGCGAAGGTAGTACCCAACCTAGGGCCTTCCCAGTAAATATTGGTTGTTGGAGATTTCCTGAGTGACCAGCGAAACTCCCTTAAAACAAAAACATTTTTACACGAATCACGCTTGCGTATGCTACACCCAGCGCTAATGATCCCGCGATTTTACGCAAAGCTCGTAAAAAGGGTATCACGTTGCACTAAGTATTGCACTCACGAACGTGCGGTACAATCGCACAGCGTATAGGTAACTGTTACCTATCCGCCGTACGACCAATGGAATCGTTTTTCAGGCTGCAAAACCTCAGCCGGAGCGTATCAATCAAATGGCCTATATGGGTTTCTTCGCTAACCCCTTGTGGTTGCGGCACCTAAACAAAAACCTCGCTGACCTTTTGGTCTGCGGTACTCTAAACCTTCGCTGACCTTCTGGCCTGCGGTATCTGCTACCTTGCTCCTTTGTACCTTAATCAATGTTAACGTGAGCAAGCCACTCTCACGCCACCAAGTGTCCACTCACCTGGTGAGGTCTCCTACGGGATCCCGAATTCCCTGGGTCCACAAAACCTTTATTGTTTGCACACTCACGCTCGTTCACTCAAATACACTTTGGTTTTTATCTGTACAGAAAATTAACTTTCATTCAGGTGAACAGCCTTAGTACCAGAGGTAATACAGTAAAAAAAGTTTTATTTAAACTAAATCTTGGATACTGATCAATTTGTGCTATTACCGCGTGGCTACCGTTTCACGCCTAAACTAAACACTGCTATTGTGTAATTTGTACTTAGCGGTCGTAACCTTACGCACGTTGCGTAAACACGCGATCGTGCGTACGTCTTTACGTTGCGTACGCAGTCCCGTACTTTGTCCGAGACACGTGTACAAAAGACCGTACGTCCGCAATAGTACAAATCCCACACTTCTATATATGTAAGCGATATTAACTATAACCGCTCACTTAACACAGCACACAGTTTCTTCTGTATAAACCTTTACAACCAGGCCAGGCTGCGTGTGCGTCTTACACTTATTTCTTAAATATTTACTCTATATTTTAACTAAATAGCAACAAATTTCTCAGTACAGGTCTAAATGAATCTAGTAATCAATACTTATGGCAACAATGCGAGCAGATATGCAAAGTACAAAATACAGGTGTATGCGTGTGATGTGTGCGTATTTGGCACCAAACAGAAATTCAGACTTTAAAAATAGCTTTGTATTTTTACCTTACGGATCCCACCAGCATCCCTACAAACCATGCAGAGCAGACGCTTATCTTATCAGCAATTGATATAGAGTTTATCAGAGTATCCACCAACCAGGAGAAGGCCTACGTGGATACCTGTCCGCCCTTTGCTGATAGATAAAATCTGCTGTAACCTGTTAGGCTGTGGGTATGAGAAAAAACAGGACGATGCCCCCAATTGATAATGTCGATATTATCTTAAACCATAAAGCTATACATTTAAACACACTTTTACCATGGAGCCGCTACGGCCGCTAGACTTAATACACACGCTACGCACTTCGTACACTATTTGCGTACAGAGTCCCGTACGTCGTACGCACTTAGCGTACACACGCCGCGCTGGGTTTATAGAGTACGCACAGCGCGTGCACACTCTTGATAAACTTTAAACCTTATTAGTGATACAATGCAACGTTATTCTTACACTCTAAACCTTGTACAGTTAAACACTTTGAACCCTAGCAGGGAAATGAGGACACAACACCAATATGTAGTTGAACACTGGGTTCTAAGGCCACAGTGGATTATTTGAAAGGGGATAACAGTACAAGTTATACACTACAGACCTAACAAGATAAATCTACAACAGAATAATGGCTACAGTCAATGTACATACGTGAGAATGTTCGCTTGCGCAACCCGGCCGGTCCTCTGCTTATCAGGTAGAAAGCGTTCAGAGTCTTCTGACCAGCCAGGCAGCAACAGGCTTTTTATACACAACTTCCATATACAATACAATGGTCACTGTAATCCTTTTGTCTATTGGACACAGAGATGCATCTTTACATTACAGGAGAGGTCATAGGTTGATTTGAAAAGGTGGGCGATGTCTTTCTCAACTGCTCTTGTGGGTGGTATCCTCTGGATTCCCGCTGCATACATAATATACAGTAAATACAGTTTATATCTATATTCTACTTCTGCACATAACTACACGCTGGAACATGCGATCTTTCTCTAACCAACACCGGAATGTTACACTTAAAATACCCTACAGCTGGATACTAGACATCACCTTGTAACCTTAGTCTGTCCCTTCCTATCATGCAAAGGTGAATCCCTTAGTCCTGGAATCATTTAAACTGTTGATACTTGCCGATGTGGTGTAGGGGAGCTATGTGTACAAAATGCACTATTTGGGTTAAATATGTAATGTTCTGATAACCCTCTATGCGTTCACAAACCCCGCCGTAAATACCCATACCACGCGCATGATCGCAGGAGCGATCCTACGCAAATTGCGGATATGTGCACGCACGGCAGAAAAAGTGCACGCGCAGCGGGCATGTGTATGGGGTTAGTACATGGTATATGCATTACAATATTTTTCGACTTTGACATTTGTTTCACCACTCTTTGTGTGTCTACCCTATTGCATACTTTTGTGTAATCTGCAAGAAGGCATACTTTCCCTTCGATACCATTTGCAATGTCCCTAACAAATATATTAAAAGCACTGGTACAAATACAGATCCCTGAGGTACACCACTTGTAAACTTTCCCTCTTGAAACTGCACTCCATTTACTACAACCCTCTATTTCCTATCCTGCAACCAAGTTCTTAACCATTCAACCATCTAAGAATCCAAAACCATGTTTTTGAATTTATTTAGAAATCTGTCATGTGGGACTGTGCCAAATGCCTTACTAAAGTCTAGTTACTTCTGGTAGTCTAGCAACACAACCTTTCTGATGTTAGTAGTTTCTGGTGTGTAATCCAGCAAAAGTGCCTTTGTGATGTTATGCTGTGTAGTCCAGCAATAAGGCCTTTGTGATGTCACTAGTTACTGCTATGTATCCAGCAACAGGGCCATTGTGATATCAGCAATCACTGCTGGGTAGCCCAGCAATAGGGCCCTTGTGATGGCAGCAGTTACTGCTAGGTAATCCAGGAATAGAGCCTTTGTTACCTCAGCAGTTGGCATTTAATACAAAACCATCAGAAACGTTGTTTGCTGTCTGGAGGGTGTGTATGTGGGGGGTCAGGGTCATAAGTCATTTACTTTATCAGGGGCGCCCAGACTTCTAGTTACGGCACTGATAAATAAGGGCCCTTGTGATGGCAGCAGTTACTGCTAGGTAATCCAGGAATAGGGCCTTTGTTACCTCAGCAGTTGGCATTTAATACAAAACCATCAGAAACTTTGTTTGCTGTCTGGAGGGTGTGTATGTGGGGGGGGGGGGGGTTCCGGGTCATAAGTCATTTACTTTATCAGGGGCGCCCAGACTTCTAGTTACGGCACTGATCAATAAGAAGTACAATAAGCAAGCAATTAATTTGTGTGTTCAGGGAGCAAATCCAGTCAGGCAAATGGTTAGATGTATATACAGTAGATTGAGGTCAGAAGCAGATCAGGTCAGTAAACACTAAAATCATATGGACAGATTTGTTTATACAGAGTGATGTCAGTCAGTGTAGGACTGGGGCATTAAGGGTCCACTGGGGAATACAGTGGTAGAAGTCCATGATTAAGGGCAGAGGCGTCACTTACATGTGTGACACCTGGTGCGGCTTCTATAAAGAGGGGGAGTGGCTTCGCAGTGCTGTCGGAAGGGAACATGGCTTTGTTGCGCGGGGCGTGGCTATGCTTCCCAACCACTATTTCCGCCACTACGGGGGTACAGGAGGTGCTGGCTGACCCCTGAGACTGTAGTGCCGGCTTGTACATGGTGACAGAAGCCAGGCACTTGATAAAGCTACTTATTTATCTTATAATATTCACAATAATGGGTAAGAGACACAGTACGCAATTGGCGTATGAGGTACCGTAAAGGTACGCACTTAGCGTAGCATACACTCAGCCGTGATCGAGACGCACATGCGACACGCTCGTTCACAGCTTAATGCGTGGTGTCAGGCACGCTATAGGCGGTTGACTACCGTAATGCTACGCTACCGGCGTAGCGGACGCTCGAGACCACGAGGAGATCACGAGCGGCGCAGACGCTCACAGGATGACAATCAGTAAACCTTGTACTGAAATACTGTAGCGATATAACGCTGCTTAACCTTGTTAATGCTAAAGCTACTTGAGCGTTTGAGACACTCCTATTACCTTCTGCAATATAATAAACACACGATACCTTGCTAAGGTTCCAACACCTTTACTAACAAGCTTTTAGCTATATTGAAAAGGGGAAACAGTTACAAGTCATACACTACAAGCTAACATATAATTCTAACAGAATATCTAGACAGAAATATACAATAGCGTCACAAACTTATACTATAACAGAGAGAGAGGGAATGGCCAATACAAACAGAGAATAAGTTGGTTTGCAGAGAATTACTTACACACACTGGGAATGATCGCTGCGCAGCTTTCTGGTACCAGCTCCGAGTTAGTCAAGATGAAAACCGTTTGTGGAGAGTGAGAGAGCTGCCCAGGCTGGCTGATCTTATATACACTGAGTACAGTATACTACAAAGGGACCTATAATCTCATTGTTCATTGGACACAGGAATGTCTCCTCGCATCATAACAAAAGGTCATAGGTTAGTTTGAACAGGTGGGCTGCGACTATATCAAACTGCTCAGGTGGGAGGGAATCTGAAGATTCCCGCCGCATGGGTAATGAATCGCAAATATAGTAAATGTCCAGAAAATACTAATGGCCATATCTATACACAGGAGCGATTAATCTTTACCTAACCAGCACCGGATTATTGCTATTAAAATACTCTTCGGTTAGGTACCAGACACCACTGTTCAACCTTAATCAGACCCCTTGTACCACGTAAAGAGGGATTCCCAAGTCCGTGAACAAGTCACATTAAACAAACTTACAGTTATCACTAAGGGGAACATTATCTATAAAACATACTATTTGGTTTTATTATTTAATGATTGAGTCGCCCGCTAGACGCACACAAACCCTACCGTAAATGCACATACCATGCGCTCAAGCGCACGCCCGCAGAGGCGCCGTCACGCAACTTGCGAATATGTGCACGCACGCCAGAGAAAGTGCATGTGCAGCGGGCAAGCGCATGAGGTGAATATATGGCAACGTGTAGCATGATATTTTTCTGACTTTGACACACTGCACAATGCAGCACCCAGCTCCTGTCACTGAGCAGGAGCCGACACTTTGGTGACATCCGTTGGCGGGTGACACCCAGATGCAGGCCGCACCCCGGTTGTGATGCCACTGATTAAGAGGTGTGGCCAACAACCAACAGAGGCTTGACTAAGTTGCTGCATCTCTGTACGCAGGTGCTGTGTGAAAATATGCTATAGCTGTAAGAGGCATCTTGTGTAAAAAGATGCCCACTGCCAGCATCTCTAATATGCTACCTGCATCCAAAACACTGCATCGGATCAACATCACGACCATAGGTTGCAGCATCAGCCACTGGCTTCAGCATGCTCAGAAATCTGGGCCACCCAGAACAGCCTGCATTGAGACATGCACACTGCGGCTCCAGCACATGCTCAGCCAATGCAACATCAGTCTGAATTGGGATTGAATTGGGACTGCATCAGGAGCGGAATGAGCCCCATAGTCGGCCTGCAGAGAACGAGGCATGGACTGGGACCCTTTAAAAATGTATACAGTATATACAGTGCATGAAGTATAATGTACCATCTTGATAACAGCAGTGCACTGTAGTGAATACATCATAGTCCTAGGATAGCAGTGTAATGTAACATACAATTGTTAGCAGATACGCTCTATAGGAGCAGCAGAAAGTATAATCAAACAGGAACTATTTATTTCTGTAATAAGAGGAACAAACACATGCTGTAAATTAATGATGAGCACCGGAAATTTTTCGGGTTTTGTGTTTTGGTTTTGGGTTCGGTTCTGCGGCCGTGTTTTGGGTTCGAACGCGTTTTGGCAAAACCTCACCGAA
Organism: Pseudophryne corroboree; assembly: GCF_028390025.1. Lineage (NCBI taxonomy): Eukaryota > Metazoa > Chordata > Amphibia > Anura > Myobatrachidae > Pseudophryne > Pseudophryne corroboree. The sequence continues at coordinate 576,377,189 of NC_086447.1, read as the reverse complement.
TTTTTTTTGTCGGATTCGGGTGTGTTTTGGATTCGGGTGTTTTTTTAAAAAAAAAACTAAAAAACAGCTTAAATCATAGAATTTGGGGGTCATTTTGATCCCAAAGTATTATTAACCTCAATAACCATAATTTCCACTCATTTTCAGTCTATTCTGAACACCTCACACCTCACAATATTATTTTTAGTCCTAAAATTTGCACCGAGGTCGCTGGATGGCTAAGCTAAGCGACCCAAGTGGCCGACACAAACACCTGGCCCATCTAGGAGTGGCACTGCAGTGTCACGCAGGCTGGCCCTTCCAAAAAACACCCCCCAAACAGCACATGACGCAAAGAAAAATGAAAGAAAAAAGAGGTGCAAGATGGAATTGTCCTTGGGCCCTCCCACCCACCCTTATGTTGTATAAACAGGACATGCACACTTTAACCAACCCATCATTTCAGTGACAGGGTCTGCCACACGACTGTGACTGAAATGACTGGTTGGTTTGGGCCCCCACCAAAAAAGAAGCAATTAATCTCTCCTTGCACAAACTGGCTCTACAGAGGCAAGATGTCCACCTCATCATCATCCTCCGATATATCACCGTGTACATCCCCCTCCTCACAGATTATCAATTCGTCCCCACTGGAATCCACCATCTCAGCTCCCTGTGTACTTTGTGGAGGCAATTGCTGCTGGTCAATGTCTCCACGGAGGAATTGATTATAATTCATTTTAATGAACATCATCTTCTCCACATTTTCTGGATGTAACCTCGTACGCCGATTGCTGACAAGGTGAGCGGCGGCACTAAACACTCTTTCGGAGTACACACTTGTGGGAGGGCAACTTAGGTAGAATAAAGCCAGTTTGTGCAAGGGCCTCCAAATTGCCTCTTTTTCCTGCCAGTATAAGTACGGACTGTCTGACGTGCCTACTTGGATGCGGTCACTCATATAATCCTCCACCATTCTTTCAATGGGGAGAGAATCATATGCAGTGACAGTAGACGACATGTCCGTAATCGTTGTCAGGTCCTTCAGTCCGGACCAGATGTAAGCATCAGCAGTCGCTCCAGACTGCCCTGCATCACCGCCAGCGGGTGGGCTCGGAATTCTGAGCCTTTTCCTCGCACCCCCAGTTGCGGGAGAATGTGAAGGAGGAGATGTTGACAGGTCGCGTTCCGCTTGACTTGACAATTTTGTCACCAGCAGTTCTTTGAACCCCAGCAGACTTGTGTCTGCCGGAAAGAGAGATCCAATGTAGGTTTTAAATCTAGGATCGAGCACGGTGGCCAAAATGTAGTGCTCTGATTTCAAAAGATTGACCACCCGTGAATCCTTGTTAAGCGAATTAAGGGCTCCATCCACAAGTCCCACATGCCTAGCGGAATCGCTCTGTGTTAGCTCCTCCTTCAATGTCTCCAGCTTCTTCTGCAAAAGCCTGATGAGGGGAATGACCTGACTCAGGCTGGCAGTGTCTGAACTGACTTCACGTGTGGCAAGTTCAAAAGGTTGCAGAACCTTGCACAACGTTGAAATCATTCTCCACTGCGCTTGAGACAGGTGCATTCCACCTCCTATATCGTGCTCAGTTGTATAGGCTTGAATGGCCTTTTGCTGCTCCTCCAACCTCTGAAGCATATAGAGGGTTGAATTCCACCTCGTTACCACTTCTTGCTTCAGATGATGGCAGGGCAGGTTCAGGCGTTTTTGGTGGTGCTCCAGTCTTCTGTACGTGGTGCCTGTATGCCGAAAGTGTCCCGCAATTCTTCTGGCCACCGACAGCATCTCTTGCACGCCCCTCTCGTTTTTTAAATAATTCTGCACCACCAAATTCAAGGTATGTGCAAAACATGGGACGTGCAGGAATTTGCCCAGATTTAATGCACACACAATATTGCTGGCGTTGTCCGATGCCACAAATCCACAGGAGAGTCCAATTGGGGTAAGCCATTCTGCGATGATCTTCCTCAGTTGCCGTAAGAGGTTTTTAGCTGTGTGCGTATTCTGGAAAGCGGTGATACAAAGCGTAGCCTGCCTAGGAAAGAGTTGGCGTTTGCGAGATGCTGCTACTGGTGCCGCCGCTGCTGTTCTTGCGGCGGGAGTCCATACATCTACCCAGTGGGCTGTCACAGTCATATAGTCCTGAGCCTGCCCTGCTCCACTTGTCCACATGTCCGTGGTTAAGTGGACATTGGGTACAACTGCATTTTTTAGGACACTGGTGAGTCTTTTTCTGAGGTCTGTGTACATTTTCGGTATCGCCTGCCTAGAGAAATGGAACCTAGATGGTATTTGGTACCGGGGACACAGTACCTCCAACAAGTCTCTAGTTGCCTCTGCAGTAATGATGGATACCGGAACCACGTTTCTCACCGCCCAGGATGCCAAGGCCTCAGTTATCTGCTTTGCAGCAGGATGACTGCTGTGATATTTCATCTTCCTCGCAAAGGACTGTTGGACAGTCAATTGGTTGGTGGAAGTAGTAAAAGTGGTCTTATGAGTACGACTTCCCCTCTGGGATGACCATCGACTCCCAGCAGCAACAACAGCAGCGCCAGCAGCAGTAGGCGTTACACGCAAGGATGCATCGGAGGAATCCCAGGCAGGAGAGGACTCGTCAGAATTGCCAGTGACATGGCCTGCAGGACTATTGGCATTCCTGGGGAAGGAGGAAATTGACACTGAGGGAGTTGGTGGGGTGGTTTGCGTGAGCTTGGTTACAAGAGGAAGGGATTTACTGGTCAGTGGACTGCTTCCGCTGTCGCCCAAAGTTTTTGAACTTGTCACTGACTTATGATGAATGCGCTGCAGGTGACGTATAAGGGAGGATGTTCCGAGGTGGTTAACGTCCTTACCCCTACTTATTACAGCTTGACAAAGGCAACACACGGCTTGACAAATGTTGTCCGCATTTCTGTTGAAATACTTCCACACCGAAAAGCTGATTTTTTTGGTATTTTCACCAGGCATGTCAATGGCCCTATTCCTCCCACGGACAACAGGTGTCTCCCCGGGTGCCTGACTTAAACAAACCACCTCACCATCAGAATCCTCCTGGTCAATTTCCTCCCCAGCGCCAGCAACACCCATATCCTCCTCATCCTGGTATACTTCAACACTGACATCTTCAATCTGACTATCAGGAACTGGACTGCGGGTGCTCCTTCCAGCACTTGCAGGGGGCGTGCAAATGGTGGAAGGCGCATGCTCTTCACGTCCAGTGTTGGGAAGGTCAGGCATCGCAAACGACACAATTGGACTCTCCTTGTGGATTTGTGATTTCGAAGAACGCACAGTTCTTTGCTGTGCTTTTGCCAGCTTGAGTCTTTTCATTTTTCTAGCGAGAGGCTGAGTGCTTCCATCCTCATGTGAATCTGAACCACTAGCCATGAACATAGGCCAGGGCCTCAGCCGTTCCTTGCCACTCCGTGTGGTAAATGGCATATTGGCAAGTTTACGCTTCTCCTCTGACAATTTTATTTTAGATTTTTGAGTCCTTTTTTTACTGATATTTGGTGTTTTGGATTTTACATGCTCTGTACTATGACATTGGGCATCGGCCTTGGCAGACGACGTTGCTGGCATTTCATCGTCTCGGCCATGACTAGTGGCAGCAGCTTCAGCACGAGGTGGAAGTCGATCTTGATCTTTCCCTATTTTTGGAACCTCAACATTTTTGTTCTCCATATTTTAATAGGCACAACTAAAAGGCACCTCAGGTAAACAATGGAGATGGATGGATACTAGAATACTTATGGATGGACGAGCGACTGCCGACACAGAGGTAGCTACAGCCGTGGACTACCGTACTGCGTCTGCTGCTAATATAGACTGGATGATAATGATATAAAATATATATATATCACTACTGCAGCCGGACAGGTATATATTATATAATGACGGACCTGCTGGACACTGTCAGCACTGCAGACTCCTAAAGTAAGCTACTAGTATCAAGACGATAGAAAAAAAAAAAACACCACAGGTAGGTGGTATACAATTATGGATGGACGAGCGACTGCCGACACAGAGGTAGCTACAGCCGTGGACTACCGTACTGCGTCTGCTGCTAATATAGACTGGATGATAATGATATAAAATATATATATATATATATCACTACTGCAGCCGGACAGGTATATATTATATAATGACGGACCTGCTGGACACTGTCAGCTCAGCACTGCAGACTCCTAAAGTAAGCTACTAGTATCAAGAAGATAGAAAAAAAAAAAACACCACGGGTAGGTGGTATACAATTATGGATGGACGAGCGACTGCCGACACAGAGGTAGCTACAGCCGTGGACTACCGTACTGCGTCTGCTGCTAATATAGACTGGATGATAATGAGATATAAAATATATATATATCACTACTGCAGCCGGACAGGTATATATTATATAATGACGGACCTGCTGGACACTGTCAGCTCAGCACTGCAGACTCCTAAAGTAAGCTACTAGTAGTATCAAGAAGATAGAAAAAAAAAAACACCACAGGTAGGTGGTATACAATTATGGATGGACGAGCGACTGCCGACACAGAGGTAGCTACAGCCGTGGACTACCGTACTGCGTCTGCTGCTAATATAGACTGGATGATAATGATATAAAAAATATATATATATCACTACTGCAGCCGGACAGGTATATATTATATAATGACGGACCTGCTGGACACTGTCAGCTCAGCACTGCAGACTCCTAAAGTAAGCTACTAGTATCAAGAAGATAGAAAAAAAAAAAAAACACCACGGGTAGGTGGTATACAATTATGGATGGACGAGCGACTGCCGACACAGAGGTAGCTACAGCCGTGGACTACCATACTGCGTCTGCTGCTAATATAGACTGGATGATAATGAGATATAAAATATATATATATCACTACTGCAGCCGGACAGGTATATATTATATAATGACGGACCTGCTGGACACTGTCAGCTCAGCACTGCAGACTCCTAAAGTAAGCTACTAGTATCAAGAAGATAGAGAAAAAAAAAACACCACGGGTAGGTGGTATACAATTATGGATGGACGAGCGACTGCCGACACAGAGGTAGCTACAGCCGTGGACTACCGTACTGCATCTGCTGCTAATATAGACTGGATGATAATGATATAAAAAATATATATATATCACTACTGCAGCCGGACAGGTATATATTATATAATGACGGACCTGCTGGACACTGTCAGCTCAGCACTGCAGACTCCTAAAATAAGCTACTAGTATCAAGAAGATAGAAAAAAAAAAAAACACCACGGGTAGGTGGTATACAATTATGGATGGACGAGCGACTGCCGACACAGAGGTAGCTACAGCCGTGGACTACCGTACTGCGTCTGCTGCAGTGCTAATATAGACTGGATGATAATGATGTAAAAAATATATATATATCACTACTGCAGCCGGACAGGTATATATTATATAATGACGGACCTGCTGGACACTGTCAGCAGAATGCGTTTATAGAATAAAAACACCACACGACGAGTGTTTACCTTTTTCAGGCAGACAATCACAATATACTGGTGGTCAGTGGTCACTGGTCAGTCACACTGGCAGTGGCACTCTGGCAGCAAAAGTGTGCACTGTTAAAATATGTACTCCTGCTATAACTGCTCCCCAGTCTCCCCCACAATTAAGCTGTGTGAGCAGTGAGCACTCAGCACAGTCAGATATACAGTATTACATAGATGATGCAGCACACTGAGGCTGAGCACAGATATGGTATGTGACTGTGTCACACTGTGTATCGTTTTTTTTCAGGCAGAGAACGGATTAATTAAACTGCTGGTCACTGGTCACACTATCAGCAAGTAGTACTCCTAATATGCTCCCCAAAATTAGTAAATCGAGTGTCTCTACTACTCTCTAGTCTACTCTAAACGGAGAGGACGCCAGCCACGTCCTCTCCCTATCAATCTCAATGCACGTGTGAAAATGGCGGCGACGCGCGGCTCCTTATATAGAATCCGAGTCTCGCGATAGAATCCGAGCCCCGCGAGAATCCGACAGCGGGATGATGACGTTCGGGCGCGCTCGGGTTAACCGAGCAAGGCGGGAAGATCCGAGTCTGCCTCGGACCCATGTAAAAAGCGTGAAGTTCGGGGGGGTTCGGTTTCCGAGAAACCGAACCCGCTCATCACTACTGTAAATGCTAATATATTTCAACATGGAGGAACGAAAAGAAGGCAACACTTTCTGCTCTATCTGCTACCTTTTTTTTTTTAATCTAAATTTCTCTTACGTCCTAGAGGATGCTGGGGACTCCGTAAGGACCATGGGGAATATACGGGCTCCGCAGGAGACATGGGCACTAAAAAGAACTTTAGATATGGGTGTGCACTGGCTCCTCCCTCTATGCCCCTCCTCCAGACCTCAGTTTGATACTGTGCCCAGAGGAGACTGGGTGCATTACAGGGAGCTCTCCTGAGTTTCCTGAAAGAAAGAATTTTTGTTAGGTTTTTTAATTTCAGGGAGCCTGCTGGCAACAGGCTCCCTGCATCAAGGGACTGAGGAGAAAGAAGCAGACCTACTTAAATGCTAGGCTCTGCTTCTTAGGCTACTGGACAACATAAGCTCCAGAGGGAGTCGGAACGCAGGTCTCTCCTAGCTGTTGTCCCAGGCCGCACCGCCGTCCTCCTCACAGAGCCGGAAGATAGAAGTCGGGTGAGTATAAGAAGATAGAAGACTTCAGAGGCGGCAGAAGACTTCAGATCTTCACTGAGGTAACGCTGCGCGCCATTGCTCCCACACAAAACACACACGGCAGGCACTGTAAGGGTGCAGGGCGCAGGGGGGGTGCCCTGGGCAGCAATTTACACCTTTGGGACTGGTAAAACTAGATATATTGGCTCTGTGGGCTGTATATGGGTATCCCCTGCCAGTTTTTGAATGGATTCGAGCGTGACCAAAGCCCGCCGCTGAGGGAGCGGAGCTTGATCCTCAGCACTCACCAGCGCCATTTTTCTCCACAGCACACGCTGAGAAGCTGGCTCCCCGGACTCTCCCCTGCTGAACACGGTGACAGAGGGGTTTAAAGATGGGGGGGGCACATAATTTGGCGCAATCAAGATAGATATATATATATATATATATATATATATATAAAAGGCGCTATCTGGGAATTTTGGTTTCCAAAGTTATTAGCGCTGGGTGTGTGCTGGCATACTCTCTCTCTGTCTCTCCTAAGGGCCTTGTGGGGGAACTGTCTCCAGATTAGAGATTCCCTGTGTGTGTTGGGTGTCTGTACGTGTGTGTCGGCATGTCTGAAGCGGAAGGCTCTTCTAGGGAGGAGGTGGAGCAAATGAGTGTGGTATCTCCATCGGCAACGCCGACACCTGACTGGGTGGATATGGGGAATGTTTTAAATGCAAATGTGAATTTATTGCACAAGAGGTTGGACAAAGCAGAGTCCAGGGAATGTACTTTTACTATGTCGCAGGGGCCTTCTGGGTCTCAAAAGCGCCCACTATCCCAGGTTGTAGACACGGATACCGACACGGATTCTGACTCCAGTGTCGACTATGATGATGCGAAGTTACAGCCAAAATTGGCTAAAAGTATTCATTATATTATTATTGCAATAAAAGAGGTGTTGCATATCACAGATGACCCCTCTGTCCCTGACACGAGGGTGCACATGTATAAGGAAAAGAAACCTGAGGTAACCTTTCCCCCTTCTCATGAGCTGAACGAATTATTTGAAAAGGCTTGGGAATCTCCGGATAAAAAACTGCAGATTCCCAAAAGGATTCTTATGGCGTATCCTTTCCCGGCTAAGGACAGGATACGGTGGGAATCCTCCCCAAGGGTGGACAAAGCGTTGACACGCTTATCCAAAAAGGTAGCGCTGCTATCTCAAGATACCGCAACCCTCAAGGATCCTACTGATCGCAGGCAGGAGACTACCTTGAAGTCAATTTACACACATGCTCAGACCGGCGATAGCGTCGGCTTGGGTTTGTAGTGCTGTAGCAGCGTGGACAGATACCTTATCAGCTGATATAGATACGCTGGATAAGGAAACCATTTTATTGACCCTGGGTCATATTAAGGATGCTGTCCTATATATGAGAGATGCTCAGAGAGACGTTGGCCTACTGGGGTCCAGAGCCAACGCTAAGGCGATTTCTGCTAGACGAGCCATATGGACCCGACAATGGACGGGTGATGCCGACTCAAAGAGGCATATGGAGGTTTTGCCTTACAAGGGTGAGGAATTGTTTGGGGAAGGTCTCACGGACCTGGTTTCCACAGCTACTGCAGGTAAATCAACTTTTCTGCCTTATGTTTCCTCACAACCTAAGAAAACGCCACATTATCAGATGCAGTCCTTTCGATCGCATAAACCCAAGAGAGTACGGGGATCTTCCTTTCTTGCCAGAGGTAAGGGCAGGGGGAAAAAGCTGCCAACTACAGCTAGTTCCCAGGAGCAGAAGTCCTCCCCGGCCTCTACAAAATCCACCGCATGACGCTGGGGCTCCGTTGAGGGACTTCCGTCTTCGACTTTTCAGCCAAGTCTGGGTTCACTCACAGGTAGATCCCTGGGCAATAGAAATTGTTTCCCAGGGTTACAAGCTGGAATTCGTAGAGGTGCCTCCTCGCCGGTTTTTCAAATCGGCCCTACCGGCTTCTTCCCCAGAGAGGGAAATAGTTTTAAATGCAATTCAAAAATTGTGTCTTCAACAAGTGTTGGTCAAGGTTCCCCTGCTTCAGCAGGGGATGGAGTATTACTCAACCCTGTTTGTGGTCCCGAAACCGGACGGTTCGGTCAGACCCATTTTAAATTTAAAATCCTTAAACCTATATTTAAAAAGGTTCAAGTTCAAGATGGAATCGCTCAGGACGGTCATAGCCAGCCTGGAAGGGGGGGATTATATGGTGTCCCTGGACATAAAGGATGCATACCTTCATGTCCCCATATATCCACCTCATCAGGCGTTCCTGAGATTTGCTGTACAGGATTGTCATTACCAATTTCAGACGTTGCCGTTTGGGCTTTCCACGGCCCCGAGGATTTTCACCAAGGTAATGGCGGAAATGATGGTGCTCCTGCGCAAGCAGGGTGTCACAATTATCCCGTACTTGGACGATCTCCTAATAAAAGCGAGATCAAGAGAGCAGTTGCTGAACAGCGTATCGCTTTCCCTGAGGGTGTTGCAGCAGCACGGCTGGATTCTCAATATCCCGAAATCACAGTTGGTTCCGACGACCCGTTTGCCTTTCTTAGGCATGATTCTGGATACAGACCAGAAAAGGGTTTATCTCCCGATGGAAAAGGCCCAAGAACTCATGAGTTTGGTCAGGGACCTCTTGAAGCCAAAAAGGGTGTCGGTGCATCACTGCACTCGAGTTCTGGGAAAGATGGTGGCGTCTTACGAGGCCATTCCGTTCAGCAGGTTCCATGCAAGGACTTTTTAGTGGGACCTTCTGGACAAGTGGTCCGGGTCACATCTACAGATTCATCAGATGATCAGCCTGTCCCCCAGGGCCAGGGTATCTCTCCTGTGGTGGCTGCAAAGTGCTCACCTTCTAGAGGGTCGCAGGTTCGGCATTCAGGACTGGGTTCTGATAACCACGGACGCGAGCCTCCGAGGTTGGGGAGCAGTCACACAGGGAAGAAACTTCCAGGGTCTCTGGTCAAGCCAGAAGGCTTGTTTTCACATCAACGTACTGGAATTAAGGGCCATATACAATGGCCTTCGTCAAGCAGAGACTTTGCTTCGCGACCTACCGGTTCTGATTCAGTCAGACAACATCACCGCAGTGGCTCATGTAAACTGCCAAGGCGGAACAAAGAGCAGAGTGGCAATGGCAGAAGTCACCAGGATTCTTCGCTGGGCGGAAAATCATGTAAGCGCTCTGACAGCAGTCTTCATTCCGGGAGTGGACAACTGGGAAGCAGACTTCCTCAGCAGACACGATCTACATCCAGGAGAGTGGGGACTTCATCAGGAAGTCTTCGCAGAGATTGCAAGTCAGTGGGGACTGCCTCAGATAGACATGATGGCGTCACGCCTCAACAAAAAGCTACCGAGGTATTGCGCCAGGTCAAGGGACCCTCAGGCGGTAGCTGTGGACGCCCTGGTGACACCGTGGGTGTTCCAGTCGGTCTATGTGTTTCCTCCTCTTCCTCTCATCTCCAAGATATTGAGAATCATAAGACGAAGAGGAGTACAGACAATTCTCATTGTTCCAGATTGGCCTTGAAGGGCCTAGTATCCGGATCTGCAGGTAATGCTCACAGAAGATCCGTGGCCTCTTCCTCTCAGAGAGGACCTGTTACAACAGGGGCCCTATCTGTTCCAAGACTTACCGCGGCTGCGTTTGACGGCATAGCGGTTGAACGCCGGATCCTAGCGGAAAAGGGCATTCCGTGAGAGGTCATTCCTACTCTGATAAAGGCTAGGAAGGACGTGACAGCAAAACATTATCACCGTATATGGCGGAAGTATGTCTCTTGGTGTTAGTCCAGGAATGCTCCTCCGGAAGAATTCCATCTTTGCCGTTTCCTTCACTTCCTACAGACTGGAGTGAATTTGGGCCTAAAATTAGGCTCCATTAAGGTTCAGATTTCGTCCCTATCCATTTTCTTTCAAAAGGAATTGGCTTCTCTTCCGGAAGTACAGACTTTTGTGAAGGGAGTACTGCATATCCAGCCTCCTTTTGTACCTCCAGTGGCACCCTGGGACCTTAACGTGGTGTTGCGGTTCCTTAAGTCTCACTGGTTTGAGCCTCTTAAAACGGTGGAATTAAAGTATCTCACTTGGAAAGTGGTCATGTTGTTGGCCTTGGCATCGGCAAGGCGAGTGTCAGAATTGGCGGCTTTATCTCACAAAAGCCCCTATCTGGTTTTCCATGTGGATAGAGCAGAGTTGCGGACTCGTCCTCAATTTTTGCCCAAGGTGGTTTCGTCTTTTCATATGAACCAACCTATTGTGGTGCCTGTGGCTACACGGGACTTGGAGGATTCCGAGTCCCTTGATGTGGTCAGGGCATTGAAAATGTATGTGGCCAGAACGGCTCGGGTGAGGAAAACAGAGGCACTGTTTGTCCTGTATGCAGCCAACAAGGTTATTACTATTGCTCGCTGGATCTGTAACACGATTCAGCAGGCTCATTCTATGGTTGGATTGCCGTTACCAAATTCTGTAAAGGCCCATTCCACTAGGAAGGTGGGCTCTTCTTGGGCGGCTGCCCGAGGTGTCTCAGCATTACAGCTTTGCCGAGCAGCGACTTGGTCTGGTTCAAACACCTTTGCAAAGTTCTACAAGTTTGATACCCTGGCTGATGAGGACCTCATGTTTGCTCAATCGGTGCTGCAGAGTCATCGGCACTCTCCCGCCCATTTTGGAGCTTTGGTATAATCCCCATGGTCCTTACGGAGTCCCCAGCATCCTCTAGGACGTAAGAGAAAATAAGATTTTAAACCTACCGGTAAATCTTTTTCTCCTAGTCCGTAGAGGATGCTGGGTGCCCGTCCCTGTGCGGACTACATTCTGCAAGACTTGTATATAGTTTTTGCTTACATAAGGGTTATGTTACAGTTTTGATCAGTCTCGGGCTGATGCTGTTTTGTTTCATACTGTTGACTGGTTCGTATATTTATGTTATACGGTGTGGATGGTGTGGGCTGGTATGAATCTTGCCCTTAGATTAACAAAAATCCTTTCCTCGTACTGTCCGTCTCCTCTGGGCACAGTTTCTCTAACTGAGGTCTGGAGGAGGGGCATAGAGGGAGGAGCCAGTGCACACCCATATCTAAAGTTCTTTTTAGTGCCCATGTCTCCTGCGGAGAACGTCTATTCCCCATGGTCCTTACGGAGTCCCCAGCATCCTCTACAGACTAGGAGAAAAAGATTTACCGGTAGGTTTAAAATCTTATTTTATCAGCAGCTGAACACTGATGACATCTGCATGCATAATAAAATAGAGATGTGCGCGGAATGTCGTGTTTTGGTTTTGGTTCTAATTTAATCCTCGTGTTTTGGTTTTGCAAAACCATCCCCAAGTTTTTCGCTCGGATTTGGATTTTGTTTCGGTTTAAAATTGGTAACAAACGATAATCGTTAAAAAACGATAAAAACAAATAAAATCATGTCATTTTTGTATTACAAAACCCAAAATTCAGATATCAATTGTGAATCGGATCTCCTTTGGAGATTTGGACTGGGTTTTGTTTCGATTCAGATCCACAAAAGTCAAATAGATTCATATTCCTGGAGAATCGAGCCGCACATCTATACAACAAACACAGTTGAGTAGTGCCTAGCCTCAAATGTCTTATTTTTCCAAAACATTTGGTCTCAAAATTACAGCGGTTCTGAAACAAACTGCATTCTTTCCTGAACAAAATTTATCACCTATGCCTCACTTGTGACCCTATTGCATTACTATGTGCTAGCTTCACTTCCTGTGGCAAAGAGACTACCCACAAACATCTTATACTTCTGCTCACTATTACAGTAACCAGTGTCGGACTGCAGTGGTAGGGGCCCATGCTTAAGGGTGTGGCCAGGCAATAGTAGAGGTGTGGCCAACCACCACAGAGGCTTGGCTAACCTTTATGGTAATGTACCAGATTAATAACAGCAATGCACTGTAGAAAATACACCATAGTCCTGTGCAGTATAATGTAACATATGTATAATTAAAGTATACTAGGATAGAGTTTGGAACCTAATCCCAAGAGAAGGTGGGCCTACAGGCAGAGGAGGTGGGCCCACAGGCAATGGGGCCTACCGGAGGTTTCCCCTGTTCCCCTGTGGGCCAGTCCAAGCCTGACAGTAACTATAGCGAAAAAAAGTCATAATTTCAAATGGATAGAACACTTTCCTCTTCATCTTAAACAAGCTGTGATGGCTCTTATGCATACATTATATCTAGAAAAGCAAAATACTTTGCCTGATCATAAATCAGGAACTTTGCACTTCAATAAAAAATGGGGGCCTGATATTGAGACCCTTTTGTCCTCTTCGCAGGAACAAGAACAATTATTAAAATTCTTTGAACACGCCACTTGGTACCGTTACCGTCACCTATAGTCCGCTATGCCCTGTAGGTGGGGTATTTATGTCAATGACTTCCACTGATGCAATATAATGATCTATGAGTTACACTACTTTCTTTCAATGTAAATACACTTTTTTTTATTAAAGCATTGAACCAATAGAGTTTACAATGTGAAAAGTGCTTTTATACATTTACTTTAGTGACATAATTACAATATGATTCTTCTTTAATCACATATTAACGCATCTTTCCTTTGAACATATATTTGCAAAGATATGGTAAGCCCCCAGGCCAACTTCAAGGTGCCTCTGCGCACTGGAGATCATTAATACTAATACATGCAACTGAGATCTCTGAATTATCTACCACCATGTAGTTTTCAAATCCTGTTGCTGATATTATCCCGATAGCTGGGGTGATACTTGTTATTTGGTTCTTGTTCAGAATAACCCCTCCCTTTCATGCACCTGGGTGACATTACTAATTGGATTGAGCAGTTGCAAAATTTCTTGTTCCTCCTTAAGAGTTAGCAGAAACTTTGCAGCCCCACACCTAGGTGTAAACCTTTGGTCACAAAATAGCAGGTTTATATGTAAATGATGAGGCGAATACAGAGTTAAACACAGATTGACCACAATTTATTTGCAACTAAGTTTACAGAAGGAGCATCTCTGTGATTGGACTATTCTCATCTGTTTGCTTGTTTTCAATGCTGCTGTCAGCCCTATCACTGATGCAAAAGATGCAGCTGGAAACAGTTGTGTTTAAGTATACATATAACTCTGCAGGGCCCAAAGTTCTGCCAGCATGTTTTAACTGAATCTAGCCTACGTTACAATGATATCTTAGAGGCCAGTTACAGGTGCAAGTGGAGATGTGTCTGAATTGCCTATAATAACTTATTCCTGCACCACCCATACTTGTATACACTTCTACAAATGGACTTGCATTCACCTCTGCACTGACCCCATGCTGTAGATGGTCAGATGTAACTATGATGAAGATACAGAAGTCATCAGCAACAACTTTTTGATGAAAACTACCATATTTTTACTCCAAATAATTTTTCTGGCTCTATTTAACATACTCCTTCTGTTTCCCATACTGGTAGGTATTGGTGATCCTTGTATATGGATGATTGTTACGGACAATGGTCTCAGCCAACTTCTTGCCCAGGCTGTCTGTTGGTTCAGGTCTAGATAGTTGAGAGATAAGGGGCATCCACAATGACCATGGGGACCAAGGGGTTATATGATAATCCATGATCGGCATATCTAGTTTAACCCATTAAATTCTGAATGTCACCACCCACCTCACCTTGTGTCAAATGTTCTACAGTACTAAAAGGTAAAACTAATGGGGTTTGAATAGTGTTGGAGAATAGTGTAAGCTTATTCCTAATATTTCTTACAAGTGCTCCAACACCCCTTCTCCTGGCTTTAGTGATATTAGAGTGGATGCTTCAAAGTACAAGTGCTCTCAACTATGGACCTTATTCAGGTTCGTAAGCAAACAAAAAAAGTTAGCAATTGGGCAAAACCATGTTGCACTGCATGTTGGGCAGATGTAACATGTGCAGAAAGATTTAGATTTGGGTGGGGTGTGTTCAAACTAAATGCTAAATTGCAGTTTAGAAATAAAGGCAGCCAGTATTTACAGTACCTGCACAGAAACAATATTACCCACCCAAATATAAATCTCTCTGCACATGTTACATCTGCCCCACCTGCAGTGCAACATGGTTTTTCCCAATTTCTAACTTTTTGGTTTTGCTAACAAACCTTAATAACCCCCTATGTATGGTTTACTAAGAGGAAGAGTTGCTATTTAAAATGTAAGATCCAAGAACAGTACATGTTATTTTTGAGCCCCTACATTTAGTTTTTGATCTTTACAGTGTTGCCCCTACAAAACTGAAAGCTGTAACATCTGGGACATGCTTCAGACTTGTCTTATGCCTTATTGTCAGCTACAAATGAATCATTTGAGACCAGGGTTTACTTAGTGATTTTCCAGTTCAGAACCTGCACAAATATCCCACTATTTACAAATTTTGCTGGTCATTTGCAATTCACCTAATCTACTATAGGCCAATCTCCCAAAAAAATCACCATACAGCTCACAATCTCAGAATTATTTTTTTCGCCATTATTTATTAGACGGCAGGAGGTATCCAGTAAAGAACCATTTATAAAATCAACACAGAAATTGCCAAAAATTATCATACTGGTTTCAGGCAATCGAGATTGCCTAAAAATCGTTGTGATGGGAGAGATTTATCATTCAGATCAATAAACAGTGGATTTTTTGGGGCAGAAAAGCCCATAGCAATGTATTGCTTATGAAAATGAATGGGAAAATACAATGTTAAATCAATTTATTTCCCTAAAAAGAAGAGATGAGCGGGTTCGGTTCGTTGAGATCCGAACCCCCCTGAACTTCACCTATTTTACACGGTTCCGAGGCAGCCTCGGATCTTCCTGCCTTGCTCGGTTAACCCGAGCACGCCCGAACGTCATCATCCCGCTGTCGTGTTCTCGCGAGATTCGTATTGCATATAAAGAGCCGCGCGTCGCCGCCATTTTCACTCGTGCATTGGAGATGATAGCGAGAGGACGTGGCTGCGTTCAGTTTCTGTGTTCAGTGTGCTGCAAATATCTGTGCTCAGTGTGCTGCAAATATCTGTGCTCAGTGTGCTGCAAATATCTACGTTCTCTGCCTGAAAACGCTCTATATCTGTGCTGCATTATAGTATATATAGTAGGAGGAAAGTGCAGAATTTTGCTGACCACCAGTACATATATAGCAGTATGGTACAGTAGTCCATTGCTCTACCTCTGTGTATTCAAGTGTACTATCCATCCATATCTGTGCTGCATTGTAGTTGTGCGCAGTATATAGTAGGAGGACAGTGCAGAATTTTGCTGACCACCAGTATATATATAGCAGTACGGTACAGTAGTCCATTGCTCTACCTCTGTGTCGTCAAGTATACTATCCATCCATATCTGTGCTGCATTGTAGTTGTGCGCAGTATATAGTAGGAGGACAGTGCAGAATTTTGCTGACCACCAGTATATATATATAGCAGTACGGTACAGTAGTCCATTGCTCTACCTCTGTGTCGTCAAGTATACTATTCATCCATATCTGTGCTGCATTGTAGTTGTGCGCAGTATATAGTAGGAGGACAGTGCATAATTTTGCTGACCACCAGTATATATATATATATATATATATATATATATATATATATATATTTATATATTTATCTCTGCATCATGTGCTGTTTGGGGACTATTTTTTTAAGTGCCATCATGTCTGACACTGCAGTGCCACTCCTAGATGGGCCAGGTGTTTGTGTCGGCCACTTGGGTCGCTTAGCTTAGCCATCCAGCGACCTTGGTGCACCTCTTTTTTTCTTTGCATCATGTGCTGTTTGGGGACTATTTTTTTAAGTGCCATCCTGTCTGACACTGCAGTGCCACTCCTAGATAGGCCAGGTGTTTGTGTCGGCCACATGGGTCGCTTAGCTTAGCCATCCAGCGACCTTGATGCACCTCTTTTTTTCTTTGCATCATGTGCTGTTTGGGGACTATTTTTTCAAGTGCCATCCTGTCTGACACTGCAGTGCCACTCCTAGATGGGCCAGGTGTTTGTGTCGGCCACATGGGTCGCTTAGCTTAGCCATCCAGCGACCTTGGTGCACCTCTTTTTTTCTTTGCACCATGTGCTGTTTGGGGACTATTTTTTTAAGTGCCATCCTGTCTGACACTGCAGTGCCACTCCTAGATGGGCCAGGTGTTTGTGCCAGCCACTTGGGTCGCTTAGCTTAGTAATCAAGCGACCTCGGTGCAAATTTTAGGACTAAAAATAATATTGTGAGGTGTGAGGTGTTCAGAATAGACTGGAAATTAGTGGAAATTATGGTTATTGAGGATAATAATACTATGGGATCAAAATGACCCCCAAATTCTATGATTTAAGCTGTTTTTGAGGGGTTTCTGAAAAAAAAACACCCAAATCCAAAACACACCCGACTCCGACAAAAAATTTTCAGGGAGGTTTTGCCAAAACGTGTCCAAATCCAAAACACGGCCACGGAACCGAATCCAAAACCAACACACAAAACCCGAAAAATGTCCGGTGCACATCACTACTAAAAAGTAAAGGAAATATTATATACTATTGTGGACTACAAGTTCAACAATATTATTTAATTGTTTTGCTTCTAATAAGATTGTATCCAAATAGACAGGAGGTCCGTACCAGTTCCCCAATCACAAGCTAACAACATGTACACGTTACTTACAATTTGCTGAGATTTTCACATTCATTTCAAAAGGCAATTAATTTCAGTGGAATTTCTGTAATCATAAAAAAGTAATTCCCTAGTCAAATGATTGAGGTAAGCAGTGAGTTTGCTCAGCAAAGTAAAATTGCCCCAAATTGTATGATTTTTTTTTCAATTAATTTGTATGCTTCAGAAATTAAATGAACTGTTTATTTATGTTGATCTTCATGGGTTTCAGTTTCTAAACAAAATTACCCATGTTATGTATTTGCCCTTCATATAAAGTAGATTGTACCTTTTGTTTTTATCTAAGGTGTTATAATGTTGCTCCTGAATTCCTGCTGCCCTACACATACAGTATAACAGCATTTTCAAACTCCTGGTTCATCATGGTAGACCCCAGTCAGAAAACAGTTGACTGTCATTTTTTTATTATAAAGTAAAAAATACAAGGAAAATAATAATACTTATTCTATTTAATGGAAATTAAATGTCACAACACAGCAATGCCATGAATCCACTTCTACTTGCCAAAGGATGTGTTTCATTCTGTTGTCAGTAATTGGTTGTTGATAGCAAATACTATATAAAAGGAACAGCTGCCAGTGCTTGGTCAGATCAATTTGTACACTTGTACACAGTCTAATGTCCTAACACAGAGCTGGGGCCATATACATGTAGTCCTCTGCCAATCCCACTCGGGGGTATCCTGTTACGAGCGGTAATTTACTGCATGGCAAAATGGGTATTTACCGTGATGGACTATCCAATTATAGCCCATTTTTACAGTGCAGTAAATAACCCTGTATCGCATGGAAAAACATAGGTTCCATGAAAAGCCTCAGACAGTGCCAGATTAAGGTCCACATGAGCCTGGAGCTGAAATTTAGGAAGTATCTGTTGTGTACTGTTGGAGGTAGCGTGATCAGTGCCATAGAGAAATTCTCCCAGGGTGAATAGGGGTGTGTGGTGACATACTAGGAGTATCACTACAATACCTCCCCACCTTCTTAAGGCCCCCATACACTAAAGCGATATACTGTATCTGAGGCTGAAGTCGGAGGCGATTTCCCTTGAACTCTCCCGGGAGCTTTCCGGGACTGGTTCCATACGATTCCATACATGTGTGGCTTTTTTCACGCGGCGACATATCGCAGGCGATTTATCACAATGCATTCACATTCTAATTGTAAAGCGCAACGGAATATGCTGCGCTATATAAGAAACTGTTAATAAATAAATAATAAATAAATTCACATGTACCATAAGATATATCTGATGGGCTAGATTAGGGTGCTAGGGTGGCTGGCCCTAATAGGCATATAAATAGCAGCAGCCAGTTTAGCCATGTGCACACTGCTGCTCTGTGATTAGTGAGGCTGGTGTATACCTTCTGAGCAGTGGTGTAACTAGAACTTTTTCTCCCCCAAGCCAAAAAATTATTTGGCGCCAACCCCCCCCCCCCCCCCCCATCCCTCATCCCCCATAATTGGCACTAGTAACGGGATAAACATGCACGCGCCAAAGACGCGTCGCCACAAAAAAGGTGTGGCTTCGTTTAAATGGGTGTGGCTTCACATAAAGGGGCGTGTCATTGCAGGAAAAGACTACCTCATACCCCAGTTTTGCAACCTGCACACCCAGACGTTAGCCACCACAGGAAAGAAAAATAATCCTGATTCATGCCCCTTACATTATTTGTCATTTTTCCTCCTTATAGTAATGCCCAGTATACATTATGCCACATACTGCAATGGCCCTTAGACAATATGCCACACACAATAATGCACACACCGTAATGCCCCCGACACATTATGCCACACACCGTAATGCCTGTGACACATTATGACAGAAATCGCAATGCCCGTTATACATTATGCTACACATTGCAATGCCCCTGATACATAATAGCACATACAATGTCTGTGACACATTATGACACACACCGCAATGACCCTGAGACATTATACCACATACCACAATGCTCGTGATATAGTATACAACACAACGTAATGCCTGACACATTATGACACACACCGCAATGTCCGTGATACATTATGCCACACACTGCAATGACCCTGAGACATTATACCACATATCACAATGCCCGTGATATAGTATGCCACACACCGTAATGCCTGACACATTATATGACACACACCGCAATGTCCGTGATACATTATTCCACACACTGCAATGACCCTGAGACATTATACCACATATCACAATGCCCGTGATATAGTATACCATACACCGTAATGCCTGTGACACATACTGCAATGCCTGTTATACCCTATGCCACACACCGCAATGCCCGTTATACATTATGCCACACTGCAATGCCCCTGAGACATTATACCACATACCACAATGCCCGTGATATAGTATGCCACACACCGTAATGCCTGTGACACATTATGACACACACCGCAATGTCTGTGATACATTATGCCACACACCGTAATGCCCATTACACATTAAGTCTTACAGTAAGGCTTCTAATTACTTTTAAATTACCTGCTCGTTGCCAGGGGTTTCATGCTCTTGGTTCCATGCACGGTGCCAGGGGTATTCATGCTCAGGGTGTCATGCTCGTTGCCAGGGGTTTCATGCACTGGGTGTCATGCTCGTTGCCAGGGGTTTCATGCACTGGGTGTCATGCTCGTTGCCAGGGGGTAGTGCTTGTTGCTAGGGCTGTGCTCTCCCAGTGCCACATATGCCCCCAGTGCCAGATATTCCCCCACAGTGCCAGGTACTCACATGCCCCCAGTGCCAAATATAGCCCCCCCCATGTGTCAGGTACACATATACCCCCCCCCCCAGTGCCACATATGCCCCCAGTGCCAGATATTCCCCCACAGTGCCAGGTACTCACATGCCCCCAGTGCCAAATACAGCCCCCTGCCCCCCCATGTGCCAGGTACACATATACCCCCCCCAGTGCCACATATGCCCCCAGAGCCACATAAGCCCCCCTCCCCCTGTGCCACATATGCCCCAGTGCCCCCTCCCCCTGTGCCGCATATGCTCCCCCAGTGCCCCCCATTCTCCCCCAGTGCCTTCCACCCCCCCCCCATGCTCCGCCGCTATTTTGTGTTGGAGGGACACGGAGGGCACATCGCGCGCCTCTCCTGTGTCCCTCCTGGGTCTCCGGCGGGTCTGTTAAAGGAAGTGCCGGTTCGTGAGCCAATCAGAGCTCACGAATGGCACTTCCTTTATTAGACCCGCCGGAGACCCAGGAGGGACACAGGAGAGGCGCGCACTGTGCCCTCCGTGTCCCTCCTTACAGCAGCGGAGGGAAGGAGGAGACCGCAGGGTGAGGAGACCGCAGATTGACATGCGGACGCTCGTCCGCATGTCAATCTGTGCTAAATCAGTGGCGCCCCCTTGCCCCCAAGTCACCGCGAGGGCTGCGGGGGCAGTAGTTACGCCACTGCTTCTGAGCGTTCCACATTGCTAGTGTGCTTTGCTTTGTTTATTTTTTTCTGAACAAAGTGCTCTTTATCCTGTTCTGTGATGGATTCCAACAGGTATCAACTTATGTTAGCCTATGGCTATCTGAAGCTGAAACGTGACAGGGATCTGAAACGGAAGAGGCAGAGGTCTGTTTGGAGCAAGGAGTGGCTGATGAAGAGGGGGACTCTCTCTCACATGTCGCTCCTGACCGAGAGTAGGGATAATAACCCTAAAGATTATCGCAACTACCTTCAAATGGATGACGATACCTTCCAGGAGTTGCTGGGCCTTGTGACTCCCTACATCAAGAGGCAGGACACCAAAATGCGGAGGGCCATCCATGCTGAGGAGAGGCTGACTGCTACTCTGAGGTTCCTGGCTACAGGGAGGTCGTTGGAGGACCTGAAGTTCGGGACCCTCATTTCCCCCCAGGCTTTGGGTCGGGGCCTGCAAGGTCATTGTGAAGGTGCTGCAGGACCATTGTGAAGGTGCTGCAGGACCAGTATTTAAAGGTAAATAAAATACACACCACATCTGTTTAGTTACTTTTAAACCGTTTATATAAAAAGAGTGTTGTTTTTTTTCTTTTAAAGAACTATGCAAATTTATGCAATTATTTGCCAACATGGCACATAGAAATGTAAAAAACATCATATCACAATTTGGATATATATATATATATATATATAGATAGATAGATAGATAGATAGATATATATGTATATAAAATGAAATAATTAAAAGGATTAAATAACAGTTTATTGTACTTTTAATTCCCAATAAATATGGTGCTGTACTTTAAGATGGAGGGCTATATGGTGTTTTGGGCACAGATTTAATTGGGAGAATACACACATGCTGTAAAGTGCAGAATGAATGGGCCCGGCCCCATTATTATGCACCTACAGCATGTGTGTATCCTCCTCCAAAAATCTGTGCCCAAAACACCATATAGCCTGTACCGCACCATATTTATTGGGAATTACTAACTTTAAAACAAGACCCTTAACAATGTTCTAATTCCCAATAAATATGGTGCTGTACTTTAAGATGGAGGGCTATATGGTGTTTTGGGAACAGATTTGATTATGAAAATACACACATGCTGTAAAGTAGTGATGAGCGGGTTCGGTTCCTCGGAATCCGAACCCGCCCGAACTTCAGCTTTTTTTACACGGATCCGAGCGACTCGGATCTTCCCGCCTTGCTCGGTTAACCCGAGCGCGCCCGAACGTCATCATGACGCTGTCGGATTCTCGCGAGGCTCGGATTCTATCGCGAGACTCGGATTCTATATAAGGAGCCGCGCGTCGCCGCCATTTTACACGTGCATTGAGATTGATAGTGAGAGGACGTGGCTGGCGTCCTCTCCGTTTAGAGAAGAAATAGATAGGAGAGTGAGAGTGAGACAGTGATACTTCATTTACTGGAGCTTAGGAGGAGTACTCAGACAGAGAGTGCAGAATTTTGCTGATAGTATTAGTTAGTTATACTAGTGACAGAGTGAGACAGTGACACTTCATTTACTGGAGCTTAGGAGGAGTACTCAGACAGAGAGTGCAGAATTTTGCTGATAGTATTAGTTAGTTATACTAGTGACTGACCAGTGACCACCAGTGCAGTTTTATATTATTTAATATAATCCGTTCTCTGCCTGAAAAAACGATACACAGTGACTCAGTCACATACCATATCTGTGCTCAGCCCAGTGTGCTGCTGCATCATCTATGTATAATATCTGACTGTGCTCACACAGCTTAATTGTGGGGGAGACTGGGGAGCAGATAGGTTATAGCAGGAGCCAGGAGTACATATTAAAATTAAACAGTGCACACTTTTTTTCTGCAGGAGTGCCACTGCCAGTGTGACTGACCAGTGACCTGACCACCAGTATATAGTATACTATATTGTATTGTGAATGTCTGCCTGTAAAAGTTAAACACACGTCGTGTGACTTGTGTGGTGTTTTTTTATTCTATAAAATAAAAAACTCATTCTGCTGACAGACAGTGTCCAGCAGGTCCGTCATTATATAATATATACCTGTCCGGCTGCAGTAGTGATCTATATATATATTTTATATCATTATTTATCATCCAGTCGCAGCAGACACAGTACGGTAGTTCACGGCTGTAGCTACCTCTGTGTCGGCACTCGGCAGTCCATCCATAATTGTATACCACCTACCCGTGGTTTTTTTTTTCTTTCTTCTTTATACATACTACATCTCATTATCATCCAGTCTATATTAGCAGCAGACACAGTACAGTACGGTAGTCCACGGCTGTAGCTACCTCTGTGTCGGCACTCGGCAGTCCGTCCATAATTGTATACCACCTACCCGTGGTTTTTTTTTTCTTTCTTCTTTATACATACTACATCTCATTATCAACCAGTCTATATTAGCAGCAGACACAGTACGGTAGTCCACGGCTGTAGCTACCTCTGTGTCGGCACTCGGCAGTCCATCCATAATTGTATACCACCTACCCGTGGTTTTTTTTTTCTTTCTTCTTTATACATACTACATCTCATTATCATCCAGTCTATATTAGCAGCAGACACAGTACAGTACGGTAGTCCACGGCTGTAGCTACCTCTGTGTCGGCACTCGGCAGTCCATCCATAATTGTATACCACCTACCCGTGGTTTTTTTTTCTTTCTTCTTTATACATACATACTACATCTCTTTATCAACCAGTCTATATTAGCAGCAGACACAGTACGGTAGTCCACGGCTGTAGCTACCTCTGTGTCGGCACTCGGCAGTCCATCCATAATTGTATACCACCTACCCGTGGTTTTTTTTTCTTTCTTCTTTATACATACATACTACATCTCTTTATAAACCAGTCTATATTAGCAGCAGACACAGTACGGTAGTCTACGGCTGTAGCTACCTCTGTGTCGGCACTCGGCAGTCCGTCCATAATTGTATACCACCTACCCGTGGTTTTTTTTTCCTTTCTTCTTTATACATACATACTACATCTCTTTATCAATCAGTCTATATTAGCAGCAGACACAGTACGGTAGTCCACGGCTGTAGCTACCTCTGTGTCGGCACTCGGCAGTCCATCCATAATTGTATACCACCTACCCGTGGTTTTTTTTTTCTTTCTTCTTTATACATACTACATCTCATTATCATCCAGTCTATATTAGCAGCAGACACAGTACAGTACGGTAGTCCACGGCTGTAGCTACCTCTGTGTCGGCACTCGGCAGTCCATCCATAATTGTATACCACCTACCCGTGGTTTTTTTTTCTTTCTTCTTTATACATACATACTACATCTCTTTATCAACCAGTCTATATTAGCAGCAGACACAGTACGGTAGTCCACGGCTGTAGCTACCTCTGTGTCGGCACTCGGCAGTCCGTCCATAATTGTATACCACCTACCCGTGGTTTTTTTTTCTTTCTTCTTTATACATACATACTACATCTCTTTATCAACCAGTCTATATTAGCAGCAGACACAGTACGGTAGTCCACGGCTGTAGCTACCTCTGTGTCGGCACTCGGCAGTCCATCCATAATTGTATACTACCTACCCGTGTTTTTTTTTTTCTTTCTTCTTTATACATACTACATCTCATTATCATCCAGTCTATATTAGCAGCAGACACAGTACAGTACGGTAGTCCACGGCTGTAGCTACCTCTGTGTCGGCACTCGGCAGTCCATCCATAATTGTATACTAGTATCCATCCATCTCCATTGTTTACCTGAGGTGCCTTTTAGTTGTGCCTATTAAAATATGGAGAACAAAAATGTTGAGGTTCCAAAATTAGGGAAAGATCAAGATCCACTTCCACCTCGTGCTGAAGCTGCTGCCACTAGTCATGGCCGAGACGATGAAATGCCAGCAACGTCGTCTGCCAAGGCCGATGCCCAATGGCATAGTACAGAGCATGTCAAATCCAAAACACCAAATATCAGTAAAAAAAGGACTCCAAAACCTAAAATAAAATTGTCAGAGGAGAAGCGTAAACTTGCCAATATGCCATTTACCACACGGAGTGGCAAGGAACGGCTGAGGCCCTGGCCTATGTTCATGGCTAGTGGTTCAGCTTCACATGAGGATGGAGGCACTCAGCCTCTCGCTAGAAAAATGAAAAGACTCAAGCTGGCAAAAGCAGTAGCACCGCAAAGAACTGTGCGTTCTTCGAAATCCCAAATCCACAAGGAGAGTCCAATTGTGTCGGTTGCGATGCCTGACCTTCCCAACACTGGACGTGAAGAGCATGCGCCTTCCACCATTTGCACGCCCCCTGCAAGTGCTGGAAGGAGCACCCGCAGTCCAGTTCCTGATAGTCAGATTGAAGATGTCAGTGTTGAAGTACACCAGGATGAGGAGGATATGGGTGTTGCTGGCGCTGGGGAGGAAATTGACCAGGAGGATTCTGATGGTGAGGTGGTTTGTTTAAGTCAGGCACCCGGGGAGACACCTGTTGTCCGTGGGAGGAATATGGCCGTTGACATGCCTGGTGAAAATAACAAAAAAATCAGCTCTTCGGTGTGGAAGTATTTCACCAGAAATGCGGACAACATTTGTCAAGCCGTGTGTTCCCTTTGTCAAGCTGTAATAAGTAGGGGTAAGGACGTTAACCACCTCGGAACATCCTCCCTTATATGTCACCTGCAGCGCATTCATAATAAGTCAGTGACAAGTTCAAAAACTTTGGCCGACAGCGGAAGCAGTCCACTGACCAGTAAATCCCTTCCTCTTGTAACCAAGCTCACGCAAACCACCCCACCAACTCCCTCAGTGTCAATTTCCTCCTTCCCCAGGAATGCCAATAGTCCTGCAGGCCATGTCACTGGCAATTCTGACGAGTCCTCTCCTGCCTGGGATTCCTCCGATGCATCCTTGCGTGTAACGCCTACTGCTGCTGGCGCTGCTGTTGTTGCTGCTGGGAGTTGATGGTCATCCCAGAGGGGAAGTCGTAAGCCCACTTTTACTACTTCCAGTAAGCAATTGACTGTCCAACAGTCCTTTGCGAGGAAGATGAAATATCACAGCAGTCATCCTGCTGCAAAGCGGATAACTGAGGCCTTGACAACTATGTTGGTGTTAGACGTGCGTCCGGTATCCGCCGTTAGTTCACAGGGAACTAGACAATATTGAGGCAGTGTGCCCCCGTTACCAAATACCATCTAGGTTCCACTTCTCTAGGCAGGCGATACCGAGAATGTACACGGACGTCAGAAAAAGACTCACCAGTGTCCTAAAAAATGCAGTTGTACCCAATGTCCACTTAACCACGGACATGTGGACAAGTGGAGCAGGGCAGGGTCAGGACTATATGACTGTGACAGCCCACTGGGTAGATGTATGGACTCCCGCCGCAAGAACAGCAGCGGCGGCACCAGTAGCAGCATCTCGCAAACGCCAACTCTTTCCTAGGCAGGCTACGCTTTGTATCACCGCTTTCCAGAATACGCACACAGCTGAAAACCTCTTACGGCAACTGAGGAAGATCATCGCGGAATGGCTTACCCCAATTGGACTCTCCTGTGGATTTGTGGCATCGGACAACGCCAGCAATATTGTGTGTGCATTAAATATGGGCAAATTCCAGCACGTCCCATGTTTTGCACATACCTTGAATTTGGTGGTGCAGAATTTTTTAAAAAACGACAGGGGCGTGCAAGAGATGCTGTCGGTGGCCAGAAGAATTGCGGGACACTTTCGGCGTACAGGCACCACGTACAGAAGACTGGAGCACCACCAAAAACTACTGAACCTGCCCTGCCATCATCTGAAGCAAGAAGTGGTAACGAGGTGGAATTCAACCCTCTATATGCTTCAGAGGTTGGAGGAGCAGCAAAAGGCCATTCAAGCCTATACAATTGAGCACGATATAGGAGGTGGAATGCACCTGTCTCAAGTGCAGTGGAGAATGATTTCAATGTTGTGCAAGGTTCTGATGCCCTTTGAACTTGCCACACGTGAAGTCAGTTCAGACACTGCCAGCCTGAGTCAGGTCATTCCCCTCATCAGGCTTTTGCAGAAGAAGCTGGAGACATTGAAGGAGGAGCTAACACGGAGCGATTCCGCTAGGCATGTGGGACTTGTGGATGGAGCCCTTAATTCGCTTAACAAGGATTCACGGGTGGTCAATCTGTTGAAATCAGAGCACTACATTTTGGCCACCGTGCTCGATCCTAGATTTAAAACCTACCTTGGATCTCTCTTTCCGGCAGACACAAGTCTGCTGGGGTTGAAAGACCTGCTGGTGAGAAAATTGTCAAGTCAAGCGGAACGCGACCTGTCAACATCTTCTCCTTCACATTCTCCCGCAACTGGGGGTGCGAGGAAAAGGCTCAGAATTCCGAGCCCACCCGCTGGCGGTGATGCAGGGCAGTCTGGAGCGACTGCTGATGCTGACATCTGGTCCGGACTGAAGGACCTGACAACGATTACGGACATGTCGTCTACTGTCACTGCATATGATTCTCTCAACATTGAAAGAATGGTGGAGGATTATATGAGTGACCGCATCCAAGTAGGCACGTCACACAGTCCGTACTTATACTGGCAGGAAAAAGAGGCAATTTGGAGGCCCTTGCACAAACTGGCTTTATTCTACCTAAGTTGCCCTCCCACAAGTGTGTACTCCGAAAGAGTGTTTAGTGCCGCCGCTCACCTTGTCAGCAATCGGCGTACGAGGTTACATCCAGAAAATGTGGAGAAGATGATGTTCATTAAAATGAATTATAATCAATTCCTCCGCGGAGACATTGACCAGCAGCAATTGCCTCCACAAAGTACACAGGGAGCTGAGATGGTGGATTCCAGTGGGGACGAATTGATAATCTGTGAGGAGGGGGATGTACACGGTGATATATCGGAGGATGATGATGAGGTGGACATCTTGCCTCTGTAGAGCCAGTTTGTGCAAGGAGAGATTAATTGCTTCTTTTTTGGGGGGGGTCCAAACCAACCCGTCATATCAGTCACAGTCGTGTGGCAGACCCTGTCACTGAAATGATGGGTTGGTTAAAGTGTGCATGTCCTGTTTATACAACATAAGGGTGGGTGGGAGGGCCCAAGGACAATTCCATCTTGCACCTCTTTTTTCTTTTATTTTTCTTTGCGTCATGTGCTGTTTGGGGAGGGTTTTTTGGAAGGGCCATCCTGCGTGACACTGCAGTGCCACTCCTAGATGGGCCCGGTGTTTGTGTCGGCCACTAGGGTCGCTTATCTTACTCACACAGTCAGCTACCTCATTGCACCTCTTTTTTTCTTTGCGTCATGTGCTGTTTGGGGAGGGTTTTTTGGAAGGGACATCCTGCGTGACACTGCAGTGCCACTCCTAGATGGGCCCGGTGTTTGTGTCGGCCACTAGGGTCGCTTATCTTACTCACACAGTCAGCTACCTCATTGCGCCTCTTTTTTTCTTTGCGTCATGTGCTGTTTGGGGAGGGTTTTTTGGAAGGGACATCCTGCGTGACACTGCAGTGCCACTCCTAGATGGGCCCGGTGTTTGTGTCGGCCACTAGGGTCGCTTATCTTACTCACACAGTCAGCTACCTCATTGCGCCTCTTTTTTTCTTTGCGTCATGTGCTGTTTGGGGAGGGTTTTTTGGAAGGGACATCCTGCGTGACACTGCAGTGCCACTCCTAGATGGGCCCGGTGTTTGTGTCGGCCACTAGGGTCGCTTATCTTACTCACACAGTCAGCTACCTCATTGCGCCTCTTTTTTTCTTTGCGTCATGTACTGTTTGGGGAGGGTTTTTTGGAAGGGACATCCTGCGTGACACTGCAGTGCCACTCCTAGATGGGCCCGGTGTTTGTGTCGGCCACTAGGGTCGCTTATCTTACTCACACAGTCAGCTACCTCATTGCGCCTCTTTTTTTCTTTGCGTCATGTGCTGTTTGGGGAGGGTTTTTTGGAAGGGCCATCCTGCGTGACACTGCAGTGCCACTCCTAGATGGGCCCAGTGTTTGTGTCGGCCACTAGGGTCGCTTATCTTACTTACACAGTCAGCTACCTCATTGCGCCTCTTTTTTTCTTTGCGTCATGTGCTGTTTGGGGAGGGTTTTTTGGAAGGGACATCCTGCGTGACACTGCAGTGCCACTCCTAGATGGGCCCGGTGTTTGTGTCGGCCACTAGGGTCGCTTATCTTACTCACACAGCGACCTCGGTGCAAATTTTAGGACTAAAAATAATATTGTGAGGTGTGAGGTATTCAGAATAGACTGAAAATGAGTGTAAATTATGGTTTTTGAGGTTAATAATACTTTGGGATCAAAATGACCCCCAAATTCTATGATTTAAGCTGTTTTTTAGGGTTTTTTGAAAAAAACACCCGAATCCAAAACACACCCGAATCCGACAAAAAAAATTCGGTGAGGTTTTGCCAAAACGCGGTCGAACCCAAAACACGGCCGCGGAACCGAACCCAAAACCAAAACACAAAACCCGAAAAATTTCCGGCGCTCATCTCTACTGTAAAGTGCAGAATGAATGGGCCCAGCTCCATTATTATGCACCTACAGCATGAGTGTATCCTCGTCCAAAAATCTGGCCCCAAAACACCATATAGCCTGTACCGCATCATATTTATTTGGGAATTATAAGATGCCTACAAATTTTCAAACTGGGGCATGTCCTCCTCTGTCTCCAGCATAGCAGAGTATATGGCTGAGGAGCAGGTGGGTTGGGTAGGAAGAGTGAGAGGACGGCGGTCGAATAATACGACATCATCATGGAGTTTTTATTTTCGTGCTTTGTTCAGCATCTTTAAATTGAGACGCTGAATCTGCTCCGCTTGACCCGGGGGTAGGTTACGCATTGCAGAGGCCATAAATTCCCCAAATTTTTAGCAGTGGTCGTGCATCAGACGGTGGGTCGCTGAAGAATACCACCTACGTGTGGCTCACCACAAAGACCTTGAACTTGCCATCCAGGGAGCAAACCAAGCACGGCCTCAATTTTGTTTTTGTGGCTGATGAGGCATTTGCACTCCACAAGAGCATTATGAAGCCGTACCCCCAAAGGCACCTGACAAGGGAGAAGCATATCTACAATTATAGGTTATCCCGGGCACGGCGAATTGTAGAGAACACTTTTGGCATCCTGTCTAGCCGCTTCCGGATATTCCTAACGGAATATTTGCAGGCGGAGAAGATAGATTTGCAGGCGGAGAAGATAGATTGGGTGGTGACTGCGTGTTGTGTCCTGCATAACTATTTGCACAGCAAAACCACCCAGCATAGGACATTGCCCAGAGCAGTGCCAGGAGACCCAGACCCTGAACACGCAGACAAGACTTCACCATTTCCCTCTGTGGAACTACCTCCACTCCATTCTAGGGCGAATCTACGGGCAAAACAGGTCAGGAACGAGTACCTGGCCTATTTTAATGGGGTGGGTTCAGTCGATTGGCAGAAAACTTGCAAAAACTTTAAAATATATTCAATTAAATATACTTACAGATGCAGACAAAGATACTGTAGGTCACCGTCTTCAGGCTCTGGTGTGGCAGTCCGAGAAAGGGAGGTGAAACCTGTCCGGGAAGGCTCCTGGTCCAGGACAAACTCCAGCATGGGGTAGTACCAGAGCGAAATCTTGTAAACCTGGGAAGAACCTGCTCCAGACCTTTTGGACTGTTCCATTTTTTTGTGTTCTTTCAGGAACACAGTACGCAGGTTCTGTATCTTTATCTTGACCCATTCCTTATCAGCACCAGACGTAAAGGGCCTGCAGTACTCCACTAGCTCCTCCAAGGCCGTATTCCATTGTACTTTATCGGAATACCCCTTAGCTTTGACCTTCCATAGACTTTCATGGCCACGGTACATGTCTAGTAGGCCGGTTATGAAGTCTATGTCTTGATCCAGAGACATATCTGTAATGAAAGAAAAGTGGTGCACAAACTGTTATATTTTGGGTTTTACAAATGGTTTTACTTAAGGTATATGGTTATATGGTTAAATGTTTATATGGTTCAATGGTTTTTTTGTTAAATGGTTTTTAAATTTGTATAATATATGTTTTTAAAATAAAGGTTTTTTTTGTAAATACTTTCCTCATTGCACAAACATCAATGGTACAGCATGGGGGTACAGTGGCGGTGAAAACACATGGCCATTTGGGGGTTAAAATGACTTTGGGAATCCAGAAACACAAGGTGCAGCATTGGGGTACAGTGGCGATGAAAACACATGGCTTTAGGGGGTAAAAATCACTTTGGTGCCACAGAAACACAAGGTGCAGCATTGGGGTACAGTGGTGGTGAAAACACATGGCTTTAGAGGGTAAAAATCACTTTGGGCACACAGAAACACAAAGTGCAGCATTGGGGTATAGTGGCGGTGAAAACACATGGCCATTTGGGGGTTAAAATGACTTTGGGCACACAGAAACACAAGGTGCAGCATTGGGGTACAGTGGCGTGAAAACACATGGCTTTAGGGGGTAAAAATCACTTTGGTGCCACAGAAACACAAGGTGCAGCATTGGAGTACAGTGGCGGTGAAAACACATGGCTTTAGGGGGTAAAAATCCCTTTGAGCACACAGAAACACAAGATGCAGAATTGGGGTATAGTGGCGGTGAAAACATATGACTTTAGGGGGTAAAAATAGGATTTTAATTACCTACTGGTAAATCCTTTTCTCGTAGTATGTAGAGGATGCTGGGGTCCAAATTAGTACCATGGGGTGTAGAAGGGTCCCTTGGGAGCCATGGGCACTTTAAGAGTTTAATAGTGTGGGCTGGCTCCTCCCTCTATGCCCTTCTACCAGACTCAGTCTAGAAACTGTGCCCGAGGAGACGGACATACTTCGAGAGAAGGAAATACACAGATAGTGGTGAGATTCACACCAGCTCACACATAACAACAGCAAAATCTTAGCTAACCAGCTGGAAACAAGTCAGCAACAGCTGAACAACAGTACTTAACCAAGTAACAATGCAGTACTTAACCAAGTAACAATGCAGTACTTATCTAAGTAACAAATGCAGGAAAACGAAGAGATGGGCGGGCACCCAGCATCCTCTACGGACTACGAGAAAAGGATTTACCGGTAGGTAATTGAAATCCTATTTTCTCTTACGTCCTAGAGGATGCTGGGGTCCACATTAGTACCATGGGGATGTACCAAAGCTCCCAGTACGGGAAGGAGAGTGTGGAGGCTCCTGCAGATCCGACTGACCAAACTTTAGATCCTCAGAGGCCAAAGTATCGAACTTGTAGAACTTAGCAAACGTGTTCGAACCTGACCAAGTAGCCGCTCGGCAAAGTTGTAAAGCCAAGACACCCCGGGCAGCCGCCCAAGAAAAAACCCACTTTACGAGTAGATTTTGGACACGGCAAGCCTGCCATAGAATAAGCATGCTGGATAGTACACCTGATCCAGCGAGAAATCGTCTGCTTAGAAGCAGTCCACCCAACCTTGTTGGAATCATAAAGGACAATCAGAACATCCGATTTTCAGTGACGAAAAGTTCTCTTCGCATAAATCTTCAAAGCCCTCACAACATCCAAGGACTTTGAGGTAATTGAGGGGTCAGTAGCCACGTTCACCACAATAGGTTGGTTGATATGAAAAGCCGACACAACCTACGGAAGAAATTGCTGACGCATCCTGAGCTCAGCTCTATCTTCATGGAAAATCAAGTAGGGGCTCTTGCAGGACAATGCCCCCAATTCTGACACATGTCTAGCAGATGCTAATCCCAACAGTGTGACCGCCTTCCATGTAAGAAACTCAACCTCCTGTAAAGGCTCAAACCAATCTGACTGCAGGAACTGCAGCACCACATTAAGATCCCAAGGTGCCGTGGGAGGCACAAAGGGAGGCTGGATGTGCAGAACCCCTTTCAAGAATGTCTGAACCTCAGGGAGGGCAGCCAATTGTTTCTGGAAGAAAATGGTCAAGGCCGAAATCTGGACTTTTATGTAGCCCAAGCGTAGGCCCACATCCACATCTGCTTGCAAAAAAAGGAGAAATCGCCCTAGTTGAAACTCCACCATAGGAAACATCTTGGATTCACACCAAGACGCATACTTTTTCCAAAGTCGATGGTACTGTTTAGACGTTACTCCTTTCCTAGCCTGTATCAGGGTAGGAATAACCTTGTTCGGAATACCCTTCCGAGCTAAGATCTGTCATTCAACCTCCATGCCGTCAAACGTAGCCGTGGTAAGTCTTGATAAGCGAATGGCCTCTGTTGAAGAAGGTCCTCATGAAGAGGAAGAGGCCTCGGATCTTCCAGCAGTAACTCCAGAAGATCAGCGTACCAAACCCTTCTTTTCCAGTCCAGAGCAATGAGGATCGCCTGAACTCTTGTTGTTTTTATTAGTTTTAGAATCCTTGGGATGAGTGGAAGTGGAGGGAACACATACACTGACTTGAACACCCACGGAGTCACCAGGGCGTCCATCGCCACTGTCTGTGGGTCTCTCAACCTGGAACAGTACCTCCAAAGCTTCTTGTTGAGGCAGGAGGCCATCATGTCTATTTGAGGTACACCCCAAAGACCTGTCACCTCTGCGAACACCTATGGGTGGAGGCCCCACTTTCCTGGATGGAGATCGTTTCTGCTGAGGAAGTCCGCTTCCCAGTTGTCTACTCTCGGAATGAAGATTGCTGACAGTGCCACCGCGTGGTTTTCTGCCCAGAGGATGATTCTTGTCACCTCTGACATTGCAGCCCTGCTCTTCATTCCACCCTGTCGGTTTATGTAGGCCACTGTCGTTACATTGTCAGACTGAGCTTGAACGGCCTGATTTTTTTAAAGATGTGCCACCTTAGTTCCAGAATGTTTATCGGGAGGATGGATTCCAGACTTGACCACCTTCCTTGGAAGCTTTCCCCTTGGGCGACTGTACCCCAACCTCTGAGACATGCATCCATGGTTAGAAGGATCCAATTCTGAGTCCCGAACCTGCGGCCCTCTAGTAGGTGAGAAGTTTGCAGCCACCAGTAGAGCG
This sequence comes from Pseudophryne corroboree, assembly GCF_028390025.1. Classification (NCBI taxonomy): domain Eukaryota; kingdom Metazoa; phylum Chordata; class Amphibia; order Anura; family Myobatrachidae; genus Pseudophryne; species Pseudophryne corroboree. The sequence goes on along the minus strand of NC_086447.1, from coordinate 576,343,471 downwards.
AGATTCTGGCTTTCGGCGACAGACGTATCCTCTGGTGCATGTGAAGATGAGAACCCGACCATTTGTCCAGGAGATCTAGTTGGAAGGACCGTGCATGAAATCTTCCATACTGTCGAGCCTCGTAGGAGGCAACCATCTTTCCCAGAAGGTGAATGCACTGATGAACTGACATCCGGGCTGGCTTCAGGACATCCTGGACCATTGTTTGTATCACCAATGCTTTCTCCGCCGGTAGAAACACCCTCTGTACTTCCGTGTTGAGGAACATCCGTAGGAAGGACAGCCTCCTTGTCGGCTCCAAATGTGACTTTGGAAGATTCAGAATCCATCCATGATCCTGGAGTAGTTGAGTTGAGAGAGCAATGCTCTGTAACAGCTTATCCCTGGAAGACGCCTTTATTCGCAGATCGTCCAGATAAGAAATTATGTTCACTCCCTGCTTGCGGTGGAGTAACATCATTTCTGCCATGACCTTGGTGCACACCCTCGGTGCCGTGGAGAGGCCAAACGGCAGTGCCTGAAACTGATAGTGACAGTCCAGTAGCGCAAATCTTAGATAAGCCTGGTGAGGCGGCCAAATCGGAATTTTAAGGTGCGCATCCTTGATATCTAAGGATACCAGAAATTCCCCCTCCTCCAGACCTGAGATCACCACTCTCAGAGATTCCATCTTTAATTTTAAGTCACTCAAATAAGGGTTTAATGACTTTAGGTACAATATTGGCCTGACCGAACCATCCGGTTTTGGTACCACAAACAGATTTGAGTAATAACCATTGTTTGCAGGTTGAGGTGGAACTGGAACAATGACATTTGACTTTAGCAATTTTTAAATGGCTTCCTGTAGGATAGCACTTTCTGTCAGCGAAGCTGGTAAGCCTGATTTGAAGAATCTGTGAGGTGGGAGTTCTTGAAACTCCAGTCTTTACCCCTGGGTAACAATACCCTGTACCCAGGGATCCAGGCATGAGGATGCCCAGACATGACTGAAATTTCTTAGTCTTGCTCCTACCTGCCCAATCCCCAGGCTGGGGGGTCCACCGTCATGCCGAGGATTTTGAGGAAGCAGAACCAGGTTTCTGTTCCTGGGAACCTGTTGGTGCAGGTTTTCTGGATTTCCCCCGACCTCCTCTAAAGAAAGTGGAAGGGGTTTGGACTTTTTAACTTTCGCGGTCCGAAAAGACTGCATTGTAGACGTAGGATAAGATTTCCTAGTCGGTGGTGTTGCAGAGGGAAGAAAAGTTGACTTACCCGCAGTTGTCGTGGAGATCCACGCATCTAATGCTTCCCCAAACAGAGCCTGACCTGTGAAGGGTAGGTTCTCCAACCTCTTCTTGGATTCAGCATCTGCAGACCACTGGCGCAGCCAGAGACCCCTGCGTGATGAGACAGCCATGGAAGACGCTCTCGCATTAAGATGTCCAAGGTCCTTCATGGCTATCACCATGAAACCTGCAGAATCCTGTTTGAGACGTAAAAACAATTCAATGTCACTTCTATCCATAGAATCGAATTCCTCTAGTCAAGTGCCTGACCACTTTACTATTGCACAAGCAATAGTGGGTCGTAAAGCTACGCCATTAGCTGTGTTTAATGATTTGAGTGTAGTCTCAACCGTGTGGTCAGCCGGCTCTTTTAAAGCGGTGGTCCCAGGGACAGGTAAAACCACCTTCTTAGACAACCTAGATACAGAAGCGTCTGCTACAAGGGGGTTATCCCACTTTTTTCTGTCCTCCTCAGGGAAAGCAAAAGCAATGAGAACCCTTTTTGGGATCTGGAACCTTTTCTCCGGGTTTTCCCAGGATTTTTCAAACAGTGCGTTTAATTCCTTAGATGCAGGGAATGTAAGGGAGGTTTTCTTATTGTCTGTAAAATAAGCCTTCTCTACCTGCTCAGGTACCTTATCAGTAATGTGTAAAATGCCCCTAATAGCCTCAATCATGAGTTGTACCCCCTTAGCAAGGGATGCGCCCCCCCCCCCCCCCCCAGTATATCACCATCATTGTCCTCTGAATCAGAGTCGGTGTCTGTGTCAGCTTGCATTATCTGGGCAAGAGCACGCTTTTTAGAGTATATACCAGGGGCTTTTGTGGAGGCAGTGGGAGCTGAATACGACAAAACCTCTACAGATAGTCTTAAAACCTGTGTTTCAGTCTCATTATGAGCTATCCTAGATGAAATCTGGGATATCATTCCCCAAATTGAAGCCACCCATGGTGGGGTCAGATTCAGAAGCCTGGGACAGTATATTACATTCCTGAGTACATGGGATAGACTCTTCATGAGAAGATACATACTCTGCAGCACAAGTCCCTGGACATGGTAATGTGAGATAGATCAACACACACACACACACACACACACACACACACACACACACACACACACACACACACGAAAATGTAGACACAGTTTCCCCCCAGAGTACCTTCAGAGAGACACCGAGTATAAGGAGCAAGCCACACAGCGCCCCAGTAGGCGGTTAATATGATAAATGCCTGGCGCAGACTGAATAACCTCAATAGATTACACAGTGAAATATAACACTCTCCCCCCCTTGTCTAATACACTCTGGTAGCGCAGAGGATAGCTGGAGTGAAGAGGAGGGCAGCGCTCCCTGTTAGCGTCTCTGTAGTGTGATCTGCAGGGACAAAATGGCGCTGGTGAGCAGAGGCGTATCTACGCATTGGCCAGGATGGCACTCGCCAGGGGTGCCTGCCAAGGAGGGGGGCGCCGCCCAGCGGTGCCATGCTGGCCTGACACCCTCTATCATCAGCAGCCGCTGTCATACAGTGACAGCGCCGCTGCCGTACACAGGGCACTGCTCTCTGAGCTGTGCCTGTTGTTGCTGTGTGGACGGCAGCGGAGGCAGGGGCTGGAGACATCTGGCCTGCCTCGGGGGGCGGGGGGGGGGGGCGTGCGGGCGTGCAGTAGCGTAGCCTCTATGGCCACAGCGCCCGGACCCCGCCCCCTACTATCCCTCACTGGCGGCTTCTCACATGGTGGGATGTGGCTGAGCGCGCTGTCCCGCTGCTGTTCTCTCACGGTGGCCATGCGGCTGTGAGCCTGTGCCACCCTCAAGGGACAGCTTTCCTTCATCACTCTCCTGGCTGCCTGCATTTATTTACAGGAGGAAAAAAAATAACAGGTACCATGGGGGCACTGTGTTTTGGGGGGCAGTATGGGGGAGCTTAATGTACTGGGGTGATATAGGGGTGCAGTGTGTATGGAGGGGCAATATGGGGGTGCTAAATGTATTGCAGAAAATATGGGAGTGCTATGTGCACTCGGGCAAGGGTAAAATGGAGACACTGTGTACTGGGCTTAAAATGGGGTACTGTGTGTACTGGGGGTAATATGGGGGGTGCTGTATATACTAGGGTTTTATATAGGGGTGCTGTGTGGGGTTGGGAATGAAATGCCGGCTGTCGGGGTGCCAGTGGTCAGGAGGCCAGCAGCAGCATCCCAATTGTCGAAATCCTGATGTGGGTTGGTAAGTGGTCTAACCCCTACCCTAACTCTAACCCTCCCCCTACCCTATCTATAACCCTACCTTTTAGGTGCCTAACCCCAACTCCTCCTTGCAGCCTACCCTGAACCCCCACAGGAGGGGAGCGCCTACACCTAACTGCCCTTGCCAGCACCCTAAACCTAACCGTCTCCCCTCCGCAGCCTAAGCCTAACTCCCCTGGTGGTGCCTAAACCTACACCCCCCCCCATCCCAGGTGTAGTACTTACGTGGTCCGCTGTCTGTGACTGTACATTCAGGATCCTGGCGGTTGGGTTTCCGGCATCAGTGTCCTGTCCCCTTTTGGAATTCCAGCGTCGGCCTTCCTTTGTGTGTAGGGATTCCCGCGCCGTTATGTTGTGCACCGGGATCCCGACCATCGGGATATTAACTGCATCCCGCTGTGTGTACTGGGGGAATAAATACCATGGTAGGCACTGAGACTGATGCATTCTGCAGGGATAGCCAGAGGGGGGAGTTTTCACTCCCACACTCTGGCATAAAAGATGTTCTTACATCTTGACGCTATTGCCTCCTTCGCCTTGGTAAAGAGGTGAAGCAGGAAGACTTATACTGACACAATCCCGGGCAGTATCATACATCCCCCCCTAATGTGTGGCTAGACTAGGGTAGGGTTAATGGTGAAGAAGGTGTCGGTGGGGTTAGTGAGAGTATATTATTAAAAAAATATGGCGTGGATGGGGGATGGGGGGGGGCGCCAGTCCCTTACTTTGCCAGGGGAGCTCAGACCCCTAGATACACCCCTGCTGGTGAGTGCTGGATCCGCTCTGAGGTAGAAGCCCCGCCCCCTGTAATGACGCGTCTTCCCACTGCTGAGGTTATACTGGCCTGAGGTAAATGTGGTTGCTAACAGCGGGATTAGCCCCTGTTAGAAACTGTATACCAGTGTAGGGTCTGTGCGCTGGCTCAGGGCGCCCCTCACAGCGCCGCACATTGTACCAATGAGCCCTTCGGAGCATAGCTTCGCAGGGCTGCGTTCCAACCTTTATGGCGCCATTCTTGCCGGCGACCCGCTTACCGGGGCGCCGGCTTCATACTCACCACTCTATCTTCTGGCTCTGTTAGGGGGTGGCGGCCGTGCTGCGGGAGTGAGCGGGTCACCTCGTGGGCTTGCGATCTTCACCCTCAGGAGCTCAGTGTCCTGTCAGCGGAGATAGGAGCCATTAACCTCTAGGGTTGGATCCTACTCCCCCCCTAAGTCCCACGAAGCAGGGAGGCTGTTGCCAGCAGCTTCTCTGTACCTAACTCTTTAAAAAAAAAAACAATAAAACTAGAAAAACTCCTAGGAGCTCCCCTAGCTGTGACCGGCTCCACCGGAGCCAGCCAGTCAGTCCACACTATTAAACTCTTAAAGTGCCCATGGCTCCTAAGGGACCCGTCTATACCCCATGGTACTAATGTGGACCCCAGCATCTTCTAGGACATAAGAGAAAATCACTTTGGGCACACAGAAACACATGGTACAGCATGGGTGTACAGTGGCGGTGAAAACACATGGCCATTTTGAGGTTAAAATTACTTTGGGCACACAGAAACACAAGGTGCAGCATTGGGGTACAGTGGCAGTGAAAACACATGGCTTTAGGGGGTAAAAATCACTTCGATGCCACTGAAACACAAGGTGCAGCATTGAGGTACAGTTGAGCCACCACTGTTTATCAGGGATTTTGTTCTGTATGCCTGTGGCAAACGGACCAAACCCCTGTTACATGCCGACACCCAGGGCTAACAGGATAGCCCAAGCCACGCTAATTAGCTGTGGTACTTAATCACAGATAATTGCATATCGGCCTCAATCTATGACAATTTTGAATGTTGGTCCAAACTTGTAAAACAAAGCTCTAGCTTTATAACAACAAATAAATACATATATTTTATAACTCTTTTTATCCTTAACTTTTACTTTGTGGTAACCTTGGCTCAGCAACCAAATTATACAGTAGTTTACTATTATCAGAGTGTTTTGGAATTAATGGGCTAGATTCAATTCGGAAAAATGGTAATAGCACCTGGAAGGAGGTCCCAGAGGTATTCAATTGTCCTTCTCGCTATTCTTGCTATTCGGGAGATTGCTTTTATACTAGTTGATACCTCTTTTGTAAACCACACTGGCTTCCTTTTCCTGGTGCTTATCCTAACCCTTCATCATATTTCAAGATTCTAGAAGGAGGCCTCTCAAATTGTGTGGGGAAGCGAGTTCCATAGAGTTAGAGCTGCAAAGCTAAATGCTTGACCCCCCCGATGAATTCAGGGAGATATTAGGTACTGCTAATAGTCCTTTATCTACAGATCACAGTAATGAACGGGGCAATAAGAGATCAGAAGCTGCTTCAGGTACCTTGAGCCCTGGTCACATAGGGCTTTGAAAGTCAGTAAACCCATCTTGAAATAGGCATCCAGCAAAGGGTATTATGTGGTTTAAATGGGGAAGATTGGTTAAGAGCCTGGATGCTGCATTTTGTACCAGCTGCAAGTAGAGGGCATTGGAATAGTCTAGGCATGATGAAAGAAATGTTTGTATGACTTTAGGCACATCTTCTGAGGGAATTAAAAGCTTGATTCTGGCGATGTTGGTCAGATGAAAGACTAGTGGCTGATACCTGATTTTTAAGTGCCAAGTCACTATCTAGGACAACACACATGTTCTGTGTTTAGTGATTTTGAACCCCGAAGAGTAACTCCAGTTGGTTGGCTCTGCTGCAGTCTTGTCTTTTGACCTATCATAAGGACCTCTGTTTTATCAGGATTCAGTCACAGCGAACTGGCACTCGTTCATTCCTGGAGCTCATCAAGACAGCCATTTAAGGTAATTTTCCTAGTACTACAGTATCTTACTCTGGGGCTGGAGCAAAGTACAGGTACAGTTGTGTACCATTTGCATAGCGGTTGTAGACCAGGCCATGACATCTGATTATTTCACCCAGTGGTAGCATGTATACTGCAAAAAGCATGGGAGATAGTATTGAATCCTGTGGAACACCGCATGGCAGTGGGACTGGTGACGATGTTTATAATCCAGAAGAAACTCTCTGTGACCTGCCACTGAGAAATTATTTGAACCAGCTAAGGACCATGCCATCAAATCTACAGAAACTTTTCAGGTGCTCAGTCCCATGGTCCACGACAGTGCCGAATTACCAAATAGGCAGAGCAGGCATTGTACTATGGACCCCAAGCCTTTTAGGAGACCCGCAAAAATGGATCATAATAATATAATAAAAAAATTACAATCAAGCTTTCTTAAATTGTTTCCAAGAGATAGAAAAAAATAATCACGTCAAAGAAACGAAAACTTTACATTAAAGACTCTATAGAGAATATTCTGTATTGATGTAATGTACCAATTAACAACTTTTAAAGTACTGTACATAAACCATAGACATCAGATTCACATTACAGTTTCCAGATTATAGACTGTTGGTTGGTAAAATAAAAAATTTATTAAGAGATAATTTGCAAGGGGACCCAGAGATTTCGACTGCCTTGGTCCTCCACAGGGTTAATCCGGCACTGGTCCACAGTATCAAATGCTGCAGGGAGATCCAGGAGGATTACGATTGAGCAGTCACCTCTGTAACTTACCATCAGGAGATCATTAAGCACACACACCAGTGCTGTTTCAGTGGTATGGGGTTACTCAGAGTTATTAGCAAACCAAAAAAGCACACTAATGGGTAAAACCATGTGGCACTGCAGATGGGGCAGATGCAAGGGCGGATCCAGAATAAAATTACAGGGGGGCACCACAATAGGTGAAGGTGCATGGGGGGTCTTTGGCGCAAGCTTCTGATGAAGTGGGCTCATAACGAGGAGTACGGACCTCACAGAAAATTCCATACCCACGAGCCATGCCCATGGTTTTAATCACACTGGGGTCCCTGGTAGGTAAAAAACAAACAAACACATTGGTGACCACGGAAAAAATAAAAACACACACATTGGCCTACAAGAAAAAAAACATCACACATTGTCCTCCACAGATAAAACCCCCCCAAACACATTGTACACCACAGGAAAAAATAAAACATTAATCGTGTGAGAGAACCTGCTGGGGGCAGATGTGATGGGTAACAGGATGGAAGAGTCTGCAGGTACAGGTGTGGTCGGTGACAGAGTGAGAGAGTCTGCAGGGACAGGTGTGGTGGGTGACAGGGTGAGAGAGTCTGCAGGGACAGGTGTGGTGGGTGACAGGGTGAGAGAGTCTGCAGGGACAGGTGTGGTAGGTGACAGAGTGAGAGAGTCTGCAGGGACAGGTGTGGTGGGTGACAGGGCGAGAGAGTCTGCAGGGACAGGTGTGGTGGGTGACAGGGTGGAAGAGTCTGCAGGGACAGGTGTACTGGGTGACAGGGCAAGCGTCTGTGCGGCAGATTTGGTGAGTGACAGGGTAAGCTTATATGGAACAAGTGCGGTGGGTGACAGGGCGAGCGGCTGTGGGGCATATGTAAAGGTGGACAGGATGAGAGTCTACAGGGCAAGGTGCAGTGGGTGACAGGGTGAGAGAGTCTGCAGGGACAGATGTGGTGGGTGACAGGGCATGCATCTGTGGGGCAGATGTGGTGGGTGATGGGGCGTACATCTGTGGGGCAGATGTGGTGGGTGCCAGGGCGAGCGGCTGTGGGGCAGATGTGGTGGGTGACAGGGTTAGTGTATGTGGGGAAGATGGTTAGAGTATACGGGGCAGATGTGGTGTGTAACAGTGGCTACAGCAATACCCCTCCCTTTTCCATACTCACCTGGCAGCAACTCCCACACACACACACTTCATTAATCATCACACAGCACTCTCCCCCCCCCCCCCTCTTCAATAAAGGCATCACAGTACACATCGCACCCTCCCCCACTCCCCCCCGGTATGAGAAATACCTTCTCTCTTAGCTGGTGTATTCCCTGACATTCGGCAGCCATCCCTGTCACGATTCAGCAAGTGCAGGAGAGGAACTCAGGAGGGTGGAGCTAGCACTGAGTGGCTGGGGATTCGGGAGCTTACTTTCTGCCTGCCGCCTCCAGCAGCTAAGCCAGACATGTACGAGGCTGGCCATGCTGCTGCGGGGACGGCTCGGGGTCAGCAAAAGTGTAATGGCCCGGGAAGCAGATGGCAGGGCAGCCTGCTACCTGCCTGCCCATAGACCGACACTGCATACAGATCGCGCAAGCTGGAGGCGGAGCTTTACTCACCTGTATGGGGGTTGGCCGCCACGAGCAGCAGCCTTGTTCTGGTGGCGACTGTATGGTACAGCTATAAGAAAAAAAAGAAAAAAAAGTTCCTAAACGACAGGGGGGGCACGTGCCTGGGTGCCCTCCCCCTGAATCCGCCATTGGGCAGATGTAACATGGGCAGAGAGTCTAGATTTGGGTGGGGTGTGTTCAAACTGAATTCAAAATTACAGTGTAAAAATGAAGCAGGCAGTATTTACCCTGCCCAGAAACAACATAACCCACCCAAATCTAAATCTCTATGCACATGTTACATCTGCCCCACCTGCAGTGTAATATGGTTTTGCCCAATTGCTATTTTTTTTCATTTGCTATCTTTGCTACAACTCTGAATAACCTCCCAATATCTTTACTTGAATCCTGACTGGAATGGATCCTAAATATCATTGGTTGACAGACTCTAGTTGAGCTGAATCCACCTTTTTAATAACCTTTCCTAGAAACGGAATGTTTGGGCTGTAGTTATTCATACAGTTGGGTTCTAAATGAGGTTTTTGAAGAAGAGGGTTAACAATTGCTTGCTTTAGGGGTTCAGGAAAAACGCCTGTCTGTAAAAAGAGAAATCAACTATTTTTGCAAATGCAGGGCAATTATGTCTCAACGGGGGTCATTCCGAGTTGTTAGCGATTAAGGCAAAAATGCGCATGCGCATGGTACGCAGTGCGCATGCGCTAAGTATTTTAGCACAAAACTTAGTAGATTTACTCACGTCCGAACGAAGAATTTTCATCGTTGAAGTGATCGGAGTGTGATTGACAGGAAGTGGGTGTTTCAGGGCGGAAACTGACCGTTTTCTGGGAGTGTGCAAAAAAACGCAGGCGTGCCAGGATAAAACGCAGGAGTGTCTGGAGAAACGGGGGAGTGGCTGGCCGAACGCAGGGCGTGTTTGTGACGTCAAACCAGGAACGAAATGGGCTGAGCTGATCGCAGTGTAGAAGTAAGTCTCGAGCTACTCAGAAACAGCTAAGAATTTTCTATTCGCAATTCTGCTAATCTTTCGTTCGCAATTCTGCTATGCTAAGATACACTCCCAGAGGGCGGCGGCCTAGCGTGTGCAATGCTGCTAAAATCTGCTAGCGAGCGAACAACTCGGAATGAGGGCCAACATTCTATCAGAAAATAGGATTTTAATACCTACCGGTAAATCCTTTTCTCTTAGTTCGTAGAGGATACTGGGGTCACATCAAGAACCATGGGGTTATACCAAAGCTCTAGAATGGGCGGGAGAGTGCGGATGACTCTGCAGCACCGATTGACCAAACATGAGATCATCATTAGCCAGAGTATCAAACTTGTAGAACTTCGCAAAGGTGTTTGAACCCGACCAAGTAGCTGCTCGGCAGCCGCCCAGGACGAGCCCACCTTTCTGGTAGAATGGGCCTTCACCGATTTCGGTAACGGCAATCCAGCCTTAGAATGAGCCTGCTGAATCGTATGACAGATCCAGCGCGCAATAGTCTGCTTGAAAGCAGGAGCCCCAATTTTATTGTGAGCATACAGGACAAACAGAGCCTCTGTTTTCTTAAACTGAGCCGTTCCGGCGACATAAATTTTCAAAGCTCTTACTACATCGAGAAACTTTGATTCCAGCAAGGCATCAGTAGCCACTGGCACCACAATAGGTTGGTTCAAGTGGAACGACGAAACCACTTCCGGCAGAAATTGCCGACGAGTCCTCAACTCTGCTCTAACTTCATGGAAGATCAAATAAGGGCTCTTGTGAGACAAGGCCACCAATTCAGACACCCGCCTTGCGGATGGCAAGGCCAACAGCATGACCACTTTCCAAGTAAGGAATTTCAACTCTACGTTCTGTAAAGGTTTAAACCAATGAGATTGAAGGAATTGCAACACCACGTTAAGATCCCATGGTGCCACAGGGGGCACAAAGGGAGGTTTTATGTGCAACACGCCTTTCACGAAGGTCTGAACTTCTGGAAGGGAGGCCAATTGTTTTTGAAAGAAAACCGATAAAGCAGAAATTTGAACTTTAACTGAGCCCAACTTTAGGCCCGCATCCACACCGGCTTGTAGAAAATGGAGAAAACGTCCTAATTGAAATTCTTCCGTAGAAGCCTTCTTGGATTCACACCAAGACACGTATTTTCTCCAATACGGTGGTAATGTTTAGACGTTACTCCTTTCCTGGCCTGAATAAGAGTGGGGATGACTTCCTTGGGAATACCCTTTCGGGCTAGGATCCGGCGTTCAACCTCCAAGCCATCAAACGAAGTTGCGGTAAGTCTTGGAACACGCACGGCCCCTGCTGTAACAGATCCTCCCTCAGAGGAAGAGGCCAGGGATCTCCTATGAGTAATTCCTGAAGATCTGGATACCAAGCCCTTCTTGGCCAGTCTGGAACAATGAGGATCGCTTGAACCTTTGTTCTTCTTATGATCTTTAACACTTTTGGAATGAGTGGAGGTGGAGGAAACACGTACACTGACTGAAACACCCACGGTGTCACTAGGGCGTCCACTGCGATTGCTTGAGGGTCTCTCGATCTGGAACAATATCTCTGAAGTTTCTTGTTGAGGTGAGACGCCATCATGTCTATTTGAGGAATTCCCCAAAGACTTGTCACTTCTGCAAAGCACTCTTGATGAAGACCCCACTCTCCTGGATGGAGATCGTGTCTGCTGAGGAAGTCTGCTTCCCAGTTGTCCACTCCTGGAATGAAGATCGCTGACAGAGCGCTTGTATGCATTTCCGCCCAACGGAGCACCTTTGTGGCCTCTGCCATTGCCGCTATGCTCTTTGTTCCGCCCTGGTGGTTTATGTACACTATTGCTGTTATGTTGTCCGACTGAATCAAGACGGGCCGATTGCGAAGAAGATGTTCCGCTTCTGTGAATGGCCCTTAACTCCAGGACATTTATGTGTAGACACATTTCCTGGCTTTACCATCTTCCCTGGAAGCTTTCCCCTTGCCTGACTGCTCCCCAGCCTCGGAGACTCGCATCCGTGGTCACTAAGATCCAGTCCTGGATCCCGAACCTGCGTCCCTCTAGGAGGTGAGAGCTGTGCAGCCACCACAGGAGTGAGATTCTGGTCTTGGAAGACAGGGTTATCCTTCGGTGCATGTGCAAATGAGACCCGGACCACTTGTCCAACAGGTCCCACTGAAACACTCTGGCATGGAATCTGCCAAACTGAATGGCCTCGTAGGCCGCCACCATCTTTCCCAGCAACCGAGTGCATTGATGGATCGATAGTCTTGCTAGTTTCAGCTTTTGTTTGACCAGGTTCTGAATTTCCAGAGCCTTTTCCACTGGAAGAAAGACTCTCTCTAATTCTGTGTCCAGAATCATTCCCAAAAACGACAGCCATCTCACCTGTGTTTTTGGCAAATTTAGGAGCCAACCATGCTGCTGCAGTATTGTCAGGGAGAGCGTAATGTTCTGCATCAATTGGTCCCTGGATCTCGCCTTTATCAGGAGATCATCCAAGTACGGGATAATCGTGACTCCTTGCTTGTGCAGGAGAACCATCATTTCGGCCATTACTTTGATGAAAACCCTCGGAGCCGTGGACAGACCAAACGGCAACGTCTGAAATTGGTAATGACAATCCCGAACTGCAAACCTCAGGTAAGCCTGATGTGGTAGATAAATGGGAACATGCAAGTAGGCATCCTTTATGTCTTCCGACACCATAAAATCCCCATCCTCTAGACTGGAGATCACTGCCCGGAGAGATTTCATCTTGAATTTGAATTTTTTTAGGTAGAAATTGAGGGATTTGAGGTTCAGGATTGGTCTGACTGAGCCGTCTGGCTTTGGGACCACGAACAGGCTCGAATAAAAGCCTTCTCCCTGTTGTGATGGGGGAACCCTGACAATGACTTGATTGTGACACAATTTTTGTATTGCGGCGCATACCACCTCCCTGTCTGGAAGAGAAGCTGGTAAGGCTGATTTGAAAAATCGGTGAGGGGGGATGTCTTGAAACTCCAGTTTGTACCCTTGGGACACTATTTCTAAAACCCATGGGTCCAGGGCCGAATGAGCCCATAACTGACTGAAGAGCCTGAGACATGCCCCCACCGGTGCGGACTCCCGCAGAGGAGCCCCAGCGTCATGCGGTGGACTTGGCAGAAGCCGAGGAGTACTTCTGCTCCTGGGAACCGGCCACGGCCGGTGACCGTTTACCTTTTCCCTTTCCTCTAGTAGCAAGGAAGGAAGACCCTCGGCCCTTTCTGTATTTATTGGGCCAAAAGGACTGCATCTGATAGTGGTGTGTTTTCTTTTGTGGTGCAGGCAAATAAGGTAAAAACGATGACTTACCAGCGGTAGCCGTAGATACCAAATCAGCGAGGCCGTCACCAAACAACACATAACCTTTATACGGTAGAGACTCCATAGCTTTCTTAGAGTCAGCATCAGCATTCCATTGATGAATCCACAATGCTCTCCTAGCTGAGACTGCCATGGTATTGGCCCGTGATCCCAAGAGGCCAATATCTCTCGCATGCTTACTTTGGGTAGACTGCAACATCCCTGATATGACCTAGTGTCAAAAGAATGCTATCCCTATCCAGGGTATCCATTTCAGATGACAAGTTATCTGCCCATTTTTCGATAGCACTACTCACCCTCGCAGATGCAATGACTGGTCTGAGTAGCGTACCCGTGGTGACATAAATGGATTTCAATGTATTTTCCTGTCTACGATCCGCAGGGTCCTTTAGGGCTGCCGTGTCATGGGACGGGAGATCCACCTTTTTGGATAGCCATGATAGAGCTTTGTCCACAATGGGGGGTGACTCCCATTTTTCCCTATCCCCAGAGGGAAACGGATACGCCACTACAATCCTTTTGGGAATCTGAAACTTTTTGTCAGGACTTTCCCAAACCTTTTCACAAAGCGTGCTCAGTTCATGAGAGGGAGGAAATGTTACCTCAGGTTTCTTCCCTTTATACATACAGACCCTAGTATCAGGAACAGTAGGGTCCTCAGTGATATGTAATACATCTTTTATAGCCACAATCATGTACTGAATACTCTGCCAGTTTTAGATCTAATCTGGCATCACTATAGTCGACACTTGAGTCAGTGTCCGTGTCGGTAACTGTGTCTGCCAGCTGGGCAAATGAATGTTTTTGTGACCCCGAGGGGGTCTGGACTTGAAACAACACATCCTCTACGGATTCTTCCAAGCCTGGTTCTGAGACTCAGATTTATCCAATCTTTTATTTATCAGAGCCACATTTGCATTCAAAGCACTCAAAACATTCACCCAATCAGGTGTCGGCGGTGCCGACAGGGTCACTCCCACAGCCGTTTGTGTTCCTAACATAGTCTCCTCCTGGGAAGAGCACTCCGCCTCAGACATGCCGACACACGTGCACCCACCACACGCAGATACACTGGGCCTATAAGGGACAGACCCACAGTAAAGCCTGTTAGAGAGACACAGAGGGAGATATTGCCAGCTCACACCCCAGCGCCTAAACCCGGTCTGAAAACACTACAGAAAATGTCCCAGACCTGCAGCGCTTTTCTAAGTTACATATAATGCACCAAAATCACTGTGCCCCCCCCCCGTTTTGCACCCTGTTACTTGTACAGCAGTGTGAGGAAGGACCAGCGTCTCTGCAGCCTTGTGTAGAGAAAATGGCGCCGGGCTGTGTGCTGTGAGGGCTAAGCCCCGACCCCCGTAATGGCGCGCTTCAGACCTGCTCTTTTTTTTTTTTTTTTAGTTATACTGGCGGGGGTCCGGACAGTGCCCTGGCACTTAGTCTGCTCTTGCCAGGTAGTTATTTGAAGCTAAAATGCTGCCCAGGGCGTCCCCCCCCCCCCCACGCCCTGCACCCTGTAGTGCCTCTGAGTGTCGGAGCATGGCGCGCAGCGTGGCCGCTGTGCGGTACCTCAAAGCCATCACTGAAGTCTTCTGATCTTCTTCTACTCACCTGTCTTCTGATTTCTGGCTCTGCAAGGGGGGTGACGGCGGGCTCTGGGAACGAGCATCTAGGCGTACCTAGCGATCAGACCCTCAGGAGCTAATGGTGTCCTGTAGCCAAAGAAGCAGAGCCTTTAAACTCACAGAGGCAGGTCTGACTTCTCTCCCCTAAGTCCCACGAAGCAGGGAGACTGTTGCCAGCAGTTCTCCCTGAACATAAAAAACCTAACATAAAGTCTTTTCAGAGAAACTTAGTAGAGCTCCTCAGTGTGCATCCAGTCTGTCTGGGCACAGATTCTAAACTGGAGTCTGGAGGAGGGGCATAGAGGGAGGAGCCAGTTCACACCCCTTTGAAAGTTTTAAAGTGCCCATGTCTCCTCTGGATCCCGTCTATACCCCATGGTTCTTGATGTGACCCCAGCATCCTCTAGGACGTATGAGAAACTTGGTTGAGGAAGGGTCCAGATCACAAGTGGTAATTTCAGCAATGTCTTTTAAATCCATTGGGTCAAAGCTAGTCCGTAAAGACAGGTGGCTTACATTGTCAGGATTGGAAATTTGGCACTCCTTTTGTAGGGATTCCAAGTAAGATGGAGGATCCTTTACCTGCAAAGAAGTTTGCAAACTCATTGCATATTGGGGGTCATTCCGAGTTGTTCGCTCGCAAGTGAATTTTAGCAGATTTGCTCATGCTAAGCCGCCGCCTACTGGGAGTGAATCTTAGCATCTTAAAATTGCGAACGATGTATTCGCAATATTGCGATTACACACCTCGTAGCAGTTTCTGAGTAGCTTCAGACTTACTCGGCATCTGCGAACCTTTCACTGCTTGTCGTTCCTGGTTTGACATCACAAACACACCCAGCGTTCGCCCAGACACTCCCCCGTTTCTCCGGCCACTCCTGCGTTTTTTCCGGAAACGGTAGCGTTTTTTCCCACACGCCCATAAAACGGCCTGTTTCCGCCCAGTAACACCCATTTCCTGTCAATCACATTACGATCGCCAGAACGATGAAAATGCAAATTTACTTGGCGCAGTCGCAGTGCGGACATTGCGCATGCGCATTAAGCGGAAAATCGCTGCGATGCGAAGATTTTTACCGAGCGAACAACTCGGAATGACCCCCATTGAGTGGGGATGGGTTTCATCAGGCTGCATGCATGCTGGCTTGCATCTTCACTGTAAGGAAAAGCTGAGATGGCCATTTGTTTGCTGCCATGATCTCAGTTGATTGTGGATTGATATTCTTCAATATGCAGTATGCTTGATTAGTTTTAAATTGATTTATCCTCTACCAGGTTAGTTTTCCTCCATCATCTTTCAAGTCTACGATCCCTCTTTTTGAGCTGACTAATGCTGTTGTCAAACCAAGGAGTTTGGCGGTGTGGTATGTGGGGTCATATACAGTATGCATAAGGGTGATAATATTTATATCAGCCATAATAACCTTATTATAGTAACAGACTAGAAATCAGGAATCTTGGCAGGCACGCAATACAGCAGAGAGATCCATATTTGCTGCAAGACCCTGGGGAGTCATACCCTTCCTTGGATGATAAATCATCAACTCCAGGGGCAAAGTTCTACTACTTCAGCAACAGTGTCTGCAATTTCTTGTAGAAATGTCTTTCCATCTCCAGGTGGCTGGTAAATAAGAAGTACTGAAACCTAATCCTGTAGAACTCTGGGCAACGATGCGCTCAAATGAGCAAGTCCTTTCCACGCTAAGTTTAAATGCTGTATTAAAGTAAATAGCCACACTACCTCCCCAGACTTGCCCAAAACAATCCACCTATTGCACTAATTTGAATTGGCCTTTATGTGATAAATGTATGCTTGGGTCAGATTCAATCAAAATAGAGAAACATACAGCATTTGATAATGGAAATAAAATGTGAGTGATCAATTTGCACACACAAATACAAGTATCGGTCCATGTATTGATGTATGTTGACTTCATTCAGAAAGAAATGTGTCAGTGACATGAAATTGTGTCTCCCTGCACATTGATGCTTGATACTACTGTAAAAGGTTTCTGCTGTCAAAGAGTACAAACTTCAATGTAGATGACATTTTTGTTTTAGATGTAACAAAGCTTAAGTAAAAATCTATTCTTCATCATTTAATTGCTTGTCCTATGACAGAGAAAATATAGGCAATGTTCAAGTCGTGGGTGTCAAAACTTCTTTTTGATTGAAGAAGGAAAGAACTAACCTTTACTTTTTAAGAAAAATAAAAAGTAGGTTTAGTCGTCCTGAAACAGCCTCCACCCACACCTGTCCTCCTTTCACCCCATGTATACTTATTGCCAGCACCCATGGTAATCTTTTCTCTCTTAGTGCATCATATCTCTGGTATTCTATCCCTTTTTTGTACATCTGGACTCAAATTGAATGTGACATGGCTTCTTGGAACACTACTGGAGTCAGTTTTCCCCTATGATTGTACTTAGTTCTCTGCTGTGTATATCAGTTTGACTTTCATTACATAGATTGTAAATTATTTCACTCCAGTGCTTTTAATCCTTATATGGTTTTGATCTTTGACAATTATTGCGTGGTCATGGGGATGGCGGGAGGCTAAGGGGGTGTACAGAGTTGACAACCTGACACTGGTTAAGAAAATTGGCCTTCCATAAAAATTAGTTTTTGACGGTAGGTAGCGTGGTAACAAGTAACATGTTTACAGCATACGAGATTATGCCTTTCTCTCTGTTCAGGCACTAATTACCACTTAGTGTGATTACAGCATGTACATTGCTTTTTAAACTTTCCAGCTCATCTCACAAGTCAGTGAATAAATTAGTGAAGTCACAGAGCGTGAAAAATTGTATCTTAAAGCAATGACTTTTCGCAAAGTGCAGGAAGACTCCCCTCAGTGAATAGTACTGGTACTGCAAACAAAGAGTACCACGAAATGGAGGACATTACGTTATCATTTTGCGATGTGATATGGTAACACCTGATCAGGGAGTTTAGTTAAAATTGTGGTGCCATTTTAATGTTTCATAAATCTGTATGTGTAATACATATTAAGGCAATGAGAGAAATGTGATTTATTATATACCTTTAGACTGTACTCTTCTGAATAGCAAAATGTTAATTATAGTTCTTTTGTCAAATATAGAAACATAGACTATGAAGACAGATAAGAGCCACTTGGCCCATCTAGTCTTCCCTAAACACATGTACTGTACATGCACAGACTTACATGCCTAGGGTTCATTTTAACCTACCAGTATATGTTTGGATTGTGGGAGGAAATCAGAGTACCCAAAGGAAACCCACGCAAGTACGGGGAGAATATACAAACTCCACACAGTTAGGGCCATGGTGGGAATTGAACCCATGACCTCAGTACTGTGAGGCAGTAATGCTAACCATTACACCATCCATGCTGCCATTATATGGCATATTCTGTATAACTGTGTTTATTTTTTTTACATCTGAAGCTTTTGTTTCTTTTACCATTTGTTGCATGTATTATCTTTCTAGGTTTTTGCTGGATTTCTTTGCATTAATTTTATTGATAGAATGTAATATGACATAGAATAGGTACAATTGTGACAACAGTATTTAGAACCATTCTAATTCACAGAGTATTATTCCTGGACTAGAAATGAAAATTCACCAGATGTTCCTTCCATTCAAGGAATTGGGTCTATTACAGTATTTTCTAAAGCATTATATGAAGTAATCAGTCCCTCTTGTTTGTGCTCCTCTGTGCCCACTCAGTCTCACAGTGAGGCTACTTCTATGGCAACTGTTCTAACAGCTTTCTGTAAATCCTTTAATGCACTAGAAGTAGTCTTTCAGTTCAACTATATTACCTCATGCATATCTTTAAGCAGAACACTAAACCTACAATAAAATATATTTTTAGTAAAAGCTTCTTGCAACAGACAGAAAAATATCTTAATTTTTGCATATTTATTGTTTTTAAAGGTACAAGAACATGAAGCATAATTAACAAACAGTAGCAACGATAGTCAGCAATGAGACAATATTATCAATTTACTGTACTGTATATACGCATACAGATTAATAAACTGAAGGGATACATATCTTATCACAGCCACAGCTTTGAATCTGCTTAAAAAAAGGAGAGATCTGTGTTTGAATCTTTCGTACAAGCACAAGTTTGGGAATTTCTATGAGTTTTCAAAGTGATGGGTAGATTGAAAGTAGATTATACTAAAGTTGTAGGAGGCTGCACTTAATGTGAAATTTAAGCGCCTTTTATGGGGGTGGGTTTTTTTTTTTTTTTCTAATTTGTAGATGTAGTTCCAGAAATTACTGAAATTATATCAGCAATGACTAAAATAATATATTTAGTAATCCCAGTAAGAAGAAAGAACACGATTTGGTTCAGAACCCCTGGGATACCTCCCTTAATGACTAATCAGGCAGTTAGATTTTAATTATTTTTATTGATCAACAATGAAATATCACTTTTTGGTGAAAAAGTGTAAAATGACGGAAATTGTGGTACAAAGTATGGGACAGGTATATTGGGGTGCTTTATAAGTGGTACAAGTGTTTTTAGGCTTGCAGGTGGGAGTAAGTAAGTTTTTTAAGGTTTTTTTTTTAAGCGGCTTAAGCGGCTTAAAATGACCCAAATATATACATCCACTTTTATGTACCCCTAATTTAATTTGAGCATTTATATTAGAAAAATGCATACAACAACCATTTGACACAATTTAAGTACCCCAAATACTACTAATACACTTCTATACTGTTATACTATATTTTTTTATTTTTTGGGGGTACAGGCAGATTTCCCTATGTTTCACCTACACTTTTCTCTGGTTTTGCCGACATAAATTATCATATGAAGTCTGCTTTGCAAATTTGCAATTCGCTAGGTCAAAAAACTGGAGTGGACATACTGGCAAAAAGCGGCACTTTTCACAAAATAGGTGCGAAAGGTGTACCCATGGTAAATTTCTACATTTCCACAACCAACTGAATATCCCCTTAGATGAAGAAGGTGTAGATTTATTGAAGCATACACAGGGACATCATGCTCCCATGACCAGGGCCAGTTTCAATCACTGTGTGTGATTTTCCTAAGTATATATATATATATATATACACAGGTATATATATATTGTATATATAGGTAGACAGATAGACAGATAGATAGATAGATAGATAGGTAGACAGATAGATAGACAGACAGACAGACAGACAGATAGATAGATCCTTAATCAAGAATATATTTTTGTGTTTTGACATTTCTGTGGTACATTTAGTTGTGCAGTGTTATGTAATACAGAAGAATATAATCAAATACACTGTTCACCAGATTACAATTTGACTACATGCACATGCGAGAATATGCATACACACTTTCAGGCAATACAACAGAAACACATGCTTGCACTCAAACACACAGACATTCAATTCTTGTAGCTTTTTTAAATAATATCACACTGCTCAAAGACAGTTTTGTCACTAACAATGTGAAATAATAGAGCTAAATATTTAGTTAGAATAGAATGGCACCCTGTGGCCAGCAGCGTGGCTTCATTGCTACTTGGAGCATCCAAAGGACACTCCGGGCTTGTACCCTGCAGTGTATAGAGCCACCTGGAGTGTCCGGACAGCTCTCCACTTTCTCCTGTCACCGGCCCCCTCCCCCTCATGTGATATCACGTTTGGGGGCAGGAGCGGCACAGGGTGGCAATGATCACTGCCTGGTGCTCTGCCCCTTAACATGTGTATTTGTTACATATACACTTTGTAAATCATGCATTCATTGCTGTTTTACACATATATATATATATATATATATATATATATATACTTTGTGTATATATATATATATATATATATATATATCCAATATTTGAAGAAGGCACTCACCAGACTATAGTTGAACTGCAAAAAGGCGTTTATCAAGTTTCACATCAAAAGAATTAATGCATGGTTGGTCGACGTTTCGGTCCTAGCCGGACCTTCTTCCAGACCAGAATGTACAACCGTCACAATCATATATCTAGTGACCAACAAAGTGGAGCTATATACCCAGCCAAAACCCGCCCTGTATTCTATGAACCAATAATAATACTACTTTAATTAGATAAATCGTATATATGACACACATGATCCAGACACTGTGCTTATACATATAAATATATATCCACAGTCCATACTGCCAAACAAGTCAATTGTACCTGTATAACGAAGCGCTATCCCTCTCCTCACAAATGCATGTATCGTCGGTGGAACGCACGCCACTGGTGACCCGCATATGACTTCCGCCTCAGTGAACAGATCAGTCACTTCCGGACTCGCGGTCATTCACTGAGGTTACAGTGGAACGCATCGCATGATTGACACGCAAGGCGCTTTCGCCTGCATGTGTGTTGTTGCTGGAAAGGGCAAAGAGCGCAACGGAATGGAGTAATTGAAAAAAAGACAACAGTAGTACACTGGAGGCATTGAGTGTCAAAAAATGAGTGCCAAAAAATGATGTGTGCCACAACAAAAAATAAAAATAAAAATAAAATAAAATTGCTGACTTAAATTGAGGCGGCTTAGAGAGGTATTAATAGCTCCACATTGTAAATACAATAATGCAATCCATGAAACTATTGATAAAGAAAATAACACACTAAACACTTAACTATACTCACATAACTAACAATACATTTAAAAAACATATAAATATAAGTATATTTATGTGCTATGACTGAAAAGCTACATGGCCATGGTGAATACCCGTGAAATGCAAATAATATAATGTATCCACATAAATTCGTATTTAAAGGGAAAATATGCATTCAAAGAAAAACACTAAGATGGTTCTGTTCATTCAGTCCCCTTGGTGATACAGTCCCCAGATAATGTATCCAGTATGCTTCTCTTTTTAAAAGTAGTGTGCCTCTATCACCTCCTCGTAGAGGTGGTGGAATCCAGTCAATCATCATATGCCGCAATGTGGTTAATTGATGTTTAAACTGTAAAAAATGGAGTGCTACAGGTTTATCCGTTTTTCCGCTGGTGAGTGCCAACTGTATTGAGGATCTGTGCTGGTTGATCCGTTCACGATAAGTTCTAATAGTTTTCCCCACATACATTTTCCCACAGGGGCATGTGAGATAGTAAACCACATGATCCATCAAACAGGTTAAGTGGTATCGCAATTCAATTTTGGTGCCATACAGTGGGTGACTGAAACAGCGTCCAGTTATCATAGCTCTACAGGTCATACATTTCAGGCATTTGAAACAGCCTGGATTCACATTCAGCCATGTAGTACCAGGAGTCGCCGACGGTCGCATGGTGGGTCTCATCAGCATGTCCTTCAAATTAGCACCTCTTTGCACACTTAGCAGAGGTGGTCGGACACCGACCTTCTTGAACTTCGGATCAGTGCTGATTAAGGACCAGTTTTTCTTGATTGATCTTTCCACATTATGTAGGCCAGTATTGCAACTGGTCTTAAATATAATGCGATCACGGGTCCTGTTTCTATTGCTGACCTTATTCACATGCAGTCTGCGAGCCTTATTCAAACATCTGTCAACCACTGTAGCTGTATAGCCGCGTTCGATAAATCGCTGTCTGCACTCAAGCAGTTGTTTGTCGGCATTGGTCTCATTGGAATTATTTCTTAGAACTCTAAGAAATTGAGAAACTGGTAGGTTTGATTTTAAACTGTCTGGATGGTGACTAGAGGCCCATAGCAGAGTGTTCCGATCCGTAGGCTTACGGTACAAGGTATACTCCAGTATTGATGGTATATCTGGGTTTTTGTATATCGTAATGTCCAGAAAATTAATGCTAGACTCACTCACTGTAGCAGTTAATTTAATTGGACTAGTCAAAGCATTCAGGGTATCCACCATGGTAAAAAACAGTTCGACGGAGCCCCGCCAAACGATAAAGAGATCATCAATGTATCTCTTGTAACATACAATGTGCTCTGCATAATTATGCAAGATGTTTTCGTGTTCATACTTTGCCATGTACAGATTGGCGAACCCCGGGGCTAAATTCGAACCCATAGCGGTGCCCGCCAACTGTACATAGTATTCATCCTGATATTGAAAATAATTGCATTTAAGAACCAATCTGATCAAACTCAAGATAAATTCAATGGGTGGGCCCTCATACGGTCCCTTCACCAACGTCTCCCTCACAGCATCAATTCCCTCTTCATGTGGAATAACCGTGTATAACGATGTCACATCTAGCGTGACCAATACACAGGTGGAAACATCATCAGTGATGAGAGCCAATGTCCTCAGGAGATCACTTGTGTCTCTAATATAGCTATCCATCGCCTTCACACAGGGTTGAAGAAAATGATCAACAAACCTGGCCAGTGGTTGTAATAGAGATCCTTGTGCCGATATTATCGGCCTCCCTGGTGGTGTGGTTAAGGATTTATGTACCTTAGGCAAGGTATAAATGATGGGGCAGATAGGATAGGCCACGGATAGATATTCAAAGACCTCATCATTGATCCACAAGTGTCGTAATGCATATAACAACAAATCATCAACCTCTTTCTTAAACCTAGGGGTTGGGTTATAGGAGATTTTAAGGTAAGTATTGTTATCAGATAGCTGTTTTCTGATCTCAGTATCATAGTCAACAAAATCTTGGAGAACCACTGCTCCCCCCTTATCCGCATTCCTAATAACCAAATTAGTGTTGCGTTTGAGATCTCTCAACGCTTGCCACTCACTTTTGGTTAAATTAGAGTGTCCCTTATTGTCATTGCTGTTTAGTGACACCTCGTTGTCAATCACTTGTAAAAAGGTTTTTAAACTCGCATTATTAGAGACAGGATCGAATTTACTGGTGTTTTTAAATTTACTAAATGATCGTAATTCAGGCTGTGGTTGATTGTTGATAAATTTATTATCATAAAATTCTCTAAGGCGTAATTGGCGACCCATTTTATATCTTTGAATAGACCAATCAAAAGATTTAAAATGGCAGGTGGGCACAAAAGACAAACCCTTACTTAGCAGGGAGGTTTCAGCCTCTGATAATACGTGGGTAGAGAGATTAAATATTAGGTTCGGGAACCTCTCCCTCCTCGTCCTCGTGGTTTTGAACCTCCCCCTCCGCGGGTGGGGTCGCCTGTGGTAGCTTTGGCTCTCCGAGCTCTGGTGCCCGGTCCTAAAAAAGAGGATGAGGCTCCCGACCCGGATGGTGGTACACTGTCTGTAAACTCAGAATCAGAAGAAGAGTATCCCTGTGGATAATTGAATCTTTGTTGCCTATGGTTATACCTGTTTTGTCGGTTACGTCGCCATCTGGTGGATTGATCGTCCCCAGATAACCACTTGTATACCGAATGTTGTTGGTAATCAGTTTCCACAGTTTCCCATTTTTTCCTCTTGAATGCTAGCAAGTCAGAGCGGTATTTCTCAATTTGTGTTTTGATTTTATCTAACCAATTCTCTGACTTGTCAGCCTTCAAACTAGAGGAATGATCTTGTTCAAATGATTCAATTTCACTTTTTACTTTCTTAAGTTCCACCCCCACTTCTTCTACAACAAGTATAAGGAGATCAGAGGAACATTTGTTCAAGATTCCACACCATTTAACACAGAAAGATGGATTCTTTCTACCAATGGTGGGGATATTGGCAATTCTAAATCCTCTGGGGATCCTCTTTTTACGATAGTATTCGGACAGAAACTGTCCATGCAAAGTTAAATCTATTTCCCTTTTCTTTAGTTTATTAAGTTTATGAAAAAGGTCAAGTGGTGTCCGAGCAGGTAATTGATCAAAGTCTGTCTGATTGAACAGAACTTTCTCAATATCATCATCAGTATAACTCACAAAAGCATTCTCTGCTTCACTTAAAGAATTTTCATCTAGTATGCCTCCGCTAAGAGACATCCTATTTCAGGAGAAAGTATGAACACTAGAGCACCAAGCGATTCAGTCCACATAAAATAATTAAAATTAAAATAACCAATCTATGGTCAAGAATAGATACAGATTATTGACAGATTGAGTTGATATAATAATACAAGACATAAAAATATACACAAATCAACAAAAAAGCAAAAGATCAGACAAAGAATTGTCCCAATGTAAATGTAGGGTGCTCACTTAGAAGTATATCATATCGATATCGTCCAATATTTCAAAATAGGTGAAGTGGCACTCACTGAAAATACAAAGTTGTCTGCTGGGGTGTCCAAAATTCTAGAGAAACTTGTTTCCACAAGGTCCCATAGTATATCCAATATTTGAAGAAGGCACTCACCAGACTATAGTTGAACTGCAAAAAGGCGTTTATCAAGTTTCACATCAAAAGAATTAATGCATGGTTGGTCGACGTTTCGGTCCTAGCCGGACCTTCTTCCAGACCAGAATGTACAACCGTCACAATCATATATCTAGTGACCAACAAAGTGGAGCTATATACCCAGCCAAAACCCGCCCTGTATTCTATGAACCAATAATAATACTACTTTAATTAGATAAATCGTATATATGACACACATGATCCAGACACTGTGCTTATACATATAAATATATATCCACAGTCCATACTGCCAAACAAGTCAATTGTACCTGTATAACGAAGCGCTATCCCTCTCCTCACAAATGCATGTATCGTCGGTGGAACGCACGCCACTGGTGACCCGCATATGACTTCCGCCTCAGTGAACAGATCAGTCACTTCCGGACTCGCGGTCATTCACTGAGGTTACAGTGGAACGCATCGCATGATTGACACGCAAGGCGCTTTCGCCTGCATGTGTGTTGTTGCTGGAAAGGGCAAAGAGCGCAACGGAATGGAGTAATTGAAAAAAAGACAACAGTAGTACACTGGAGGCATTGAGTGTCAAAAAATGAGTGCCAAAAAATGATGTGTGCCACAACAAAAAATAAAAATAAAAATAAAATAAAATTGCTGACTTAAATTGAGGCGGCTTAGAGAGGTATTAATAGCTCCACATTGTAAATACAATAATGCAATCCATGAAACTATTGATAAAGAAAATAACACACTAAACACTTAACTATACTCACATAACTAACAATACATTTAAAAAACATATAAATATAAGTATATTTATGTGCTATGACTGAAAAGCTACATGGCCATGGTGAATACCCGTGAAATGCAAATAATATAATGTATCCACATAAATTCGTATTTAAAGGGAAAATATGCATTCAAAGAAAAACACTAAGATGGTTCTGTTCATTCAGTCCCCTTGGTGATACAGTCCCCAGATAATGTATCCAGTATGCTTCTCTTTTTAAAAGTAGTGTGCCTCTATCACCTCCTCGTAGAGGTGGTGGAATCCAGTCAATCATCATATGCCGCAATGTGGTTAATTGATGTTTAAACTGTAAAAAATGGAGTGCTACAGGTTTATCCGTTTTTCCGCTGGTGAGTGCCAACTGTATTGAGGATCTGTGCTGGTTGATCCGTTCACGATAAGTTCTAATAGTTTTCCCCACATACATTTTCCCACAGGGGCATGTGAGATAGTAAACCACATGATCCATCAAACAGGTTAAGTGGTATCGCAATTCAATTTTGGTGCCATACAGTGGGTGACTGAAACAGCGTCCAGTTATCATAGCTCTACAGGTCATACATTTCAGGCATTTGAAACAGCCTGGATTCACATTCAGCCATGTAGTACCAGGAGTCGCCGACGGTCGCATGGTGGGTCTCATCAGCATGTCCTTCAAATTAGCACCTCTTTGCACACTTAGCAGAGGTGGTCGGACACCGACCTTCTTGAACTTCGGATCAGTGCTGATTAAGGACCAGTTTTTCTTGATTGATCTTTCCACATTATGTAGGCCAGTATTGCAACTGGTCTTAAATATAATGCGATCACGGGTCCTGTTTCTATTGCTGACCTTATTCACATGCAGTCTGCGAGCCTTATTCAAACATCTGTCAACCACTGTAGCTGTATAGCCGCGTTCGATAAATCGCTGTCTGCACTCAAGCAGTTGTTTGTCGGCATTGGTCTCATTGGAATTATTTCTTAGAACTCTAAGAAATGATAGCTGGATAACTGGACGCTGTTTCAGTCACCCACTGTATGGCACCAAAATTGAATTGCGATACCACTTAACCTGTTTGATGGATCATGTGGTTTACTATCTCACATGCCCCTGTGGGAAAATGTATGTGGGGAAAACTATTAGAACTTATCGTGAACGGATCAACCAGCACAGATCCTCAATACAGTTGGCACTCACCAGCGGAAAAACGGATAAACCTGTAGCACTCCATTTTTTACAGTTTAAACATCAATTAACCACATTGCGGCATATGATGATTGACTGGATTCCACCACCTCTACGAGGAGGTGATAGAGGCACACTACTTTTAAAAAGAGAAGCATACTGGATACATTATCTGGGGACTGTATCACCAAGGGGACTGAATGAACAGAACCATCTTAGTGTTTTTCTTTGAATGCATATTTTCCCTTTAAATACGAATTTATGTGGATACATTATATTATTTGCATTTCACGGGTATTCACCATGGCCATGTAGCTTTTCAGTCATAGCACATAAATATACTTATATTTATATGTTTTTTAAATGTATTGTTAGTTATGTGAGTATAGTTAAGTGTTTAGTGTGTTATTTTCTTTATCAATAGTTTCATGGATTGCATTATTGTATTTACAATGTGGAGCTATTAATACCTCTCTAAGCCGCCTCAATTTAAGTCAGCAATTTTATTTTATTTTTATTTTTATTTTTTGTTGTGGCACACATCATTTTTTGGCACTCATTTTTTGACACTCAATGCCTCCAGTGTACTACTGTTGTCTTTTTTTCAATTACTCCATTCCGTTGCGCTCTTTGCCCTTTCCAGCAACAACACACATGCAGGCGAAAGCGCCTTGCGTGTCAATCATGCGATGCGTTCCACTGTAACCTCAGTGAATGACCGCGAGTCCGGAAGTGACTGATCTGTTCACTGAGGCGGAAGTCATATGCGGGTCACCAGTGGCGTGCGTTCCACCGACGATACATGCATTTGTGAGGAGAGGGATAGCGCTTCGTTATACAGGTACAATTGACTTGTTTGGCAGTATGGACTGTGGATATATATTTATATGTATAAGCACAGTGTCTGGATCATGTGTGTCATATATACGATTTATCTAATTAAAGTAGTATTATTATTGGTTCATAGAATACAGGGCGGGTTTTGGCTGGGTATATAGCTCCACTTTGTTGGTCACTAGATATATGATTGTGACGGTTGTACATTCTGGTCTGGAAGAAGGTCCGGCTAGGACCGAAACGTCGACCAACCATGCATTAATTCTTTTGATGTGAAACTTGATAAACGCCTTTTTGCAGTTCAACTATAGTCTGGTGAGTGCCTTCTTCAAATATTGGATATACTATGGGACCTTGTGGAAACAAGTTTCTCTAGAATTTTGGACACCCCAGCAGACAACTTTGTATTTTCAGTGAGTGCCACTTCACCTATTTTGAAATATTGGACGATATCGATATGATATACTTCTAAGTGAGCACCCTACATTTACATTGGGACAATTCTTTGTCTGATCTTTTGCTTTTTTGTTGATTTGTGTATATTTTTATGTCTTGTATTATTATATCAACTCAATCTGTCAATAATCTGTATCTATTCTTGACCATAGATTGGTTATTTTAATTTTAATTATTTTATGTGGACTGAATCGCTTGGTGCTCTAGTGTTCATACTTTCTCCTGAAATAGGATGTCTCTTAGCGGAGGCATACTAGATGAAAATTCTTTAAGTGAAGCAGAGAATGCTTTTGTGAGTTATACTGATGATGATATTGAGAAAGTTCTGTTCAATCAGACAGACTTTGATCAATTACCTGCTCGGACACCACTTGACCTTTTTCATAAACTTAATAAACTAAAGAAAAGGGAAATAGATTTAACTTTGCATGGACAGTTTCTGTCCGAATACTATCGTAAAAAGAGGATCCCCAGAGGATTTAGAATTGCCAATATCCCCACCATTGGTAGAAAGAATCCATCTTTCTGTGTTAAATGGTGTGGAATCTTGAACAAATGTTCCTCTGATCTCCTTATACTTGTTGTAGAAGAAGTGGGGGTGGAACTTAAGAAAGTAAAAAGTGAAATTGAATCATTTGAACAAGATCATTCCTCTAGTTTGAAGGCTGACAAGTCAGAGAATTGGTTAGATAAAATCAAAACACAAATTGAGAAATACCGCTCTGACTTGCTAGCATTCAAGAGGAAAAAATGGGAAACTGTGGAAACTGATTACCAACAACATTCGGTATACAAGTGGTTATCTGGGGACGATCAATCCACCAGATGGCGACGTAACCGACAAAACAGGTATAACCATAGGCAACAAAGATTCAATTATCCACAGGGATACTCTTCTTCTGATTCTGAGTTTACAGACAGTGTACCACCATCCGGGTCGGGAGCCTCATCCTCTTTTTTAGGACCGGGCACCAGAGCTCGGAGAGCCAAAGCTACCACAGGCGACCCCACCCGCGGAGGGGGAGGTTCAAAACCACGAGGACGAGGAGGGAGAGGTTCCCGAACCTAATATTTAATCTCTCTACCCACGTATTATCAGAGGCTGAAACCTCCCTGCTAAGTAAGGGTTTGTCTTTTGTGCCCACCTGCCATTTTAAATCTTTTGATTGGTCTATTCAAAGATATAAAATGGGTCGCCAATTACGCCTTAGAGAATTTTATGATAATAAATTTATCAACAATCAACCACAGCCTGAATTACGATCATTTAGTAAATTTAAAAACACCAGTAAATTCGATCCTGTCTCTAATAATGCGAGTTTAAAAACCTTTTTACAAGTGATTGACAACGAGGTGTCACTAAACAGCAATGACAATAAGGGACACTCTAATTTAACCAAAAGTGAGTGGCAAGCGTTGAGAGATCTCAAACGCAACACTAATTTGGTTATTAGGAATGCGGATAAGGGGGGAGCAGTGGTTCTCCAAGATTTTGTTGACTATGATACTGAGATCAGAAAACAGCTATCTGATAACAATACTTACCTTAAAATCTCCTATAACCCAACCCCTAGGTTTAAGAAAGAGGTTGATGATTTGTTGTTATATGCATTACGACACTTGTGGATCAATGATGAGGTCTTTGAATATCTATCCGTGGCCTATCCTATCTGCCCCATCATTTATACCTTGCCTAAGGTACATAAATCCTTAACCACACCACCAGGGAGGCCGATAATATCGGCACAAGGATCTCTATTACAACCACTGGCCAGGTTTGTTGATCATTTTCTTCAACCCTGTGTGAAGGCGATGGATAGCTATATTAGAGACACAAGTGATCTCCTGAGGACATTGGCTCTCATCACTGATGATGTTTCCACCTGTGTATTGGTCACGCTAGATGTGACATCGTTATACACGGTTATTCCACATGAAGAGGGAATTGATGCTGTGAGGGAGGCGTTGGTGAAGGGACCGTATGAGGGCCCACCCATTGAATTTATCTTGAGTTTGATCAGATTGGTTCTTAAATGCAATTATTTTCAATATCAGGATGAATACTATGTACAGTTGGCGGGCACCGCTATGGGTTCGAATTTAGCCCCGGGGTTCGCCAATCTGTACATGGCAAAGTATGAACACGAAAACATCTTGCATAATTATGCAGAGCACATTGTATGTTACAAGAGATACATTGATGATCTCTTTATCGTTTGGCGGGGCTCCGTCGAACTGTTTTTTACCATGGTGGATACCCTGAATGCTTTGACTAGTCCAATTAAATTAACTGCTACAGTGAGTGAGTCTAGCATTAATTTTCTGGACATTACGATATACAAAAACCCAGATATACCATCAATACTGGAGTATACCTTGTACCGTAAGCCTACGGATCGGAACACTCTGCTATGGGCCTCTAGTCACCATCCAGACAGTTTAAAATCAAACCTACCAGTTTCTCAATTTCTTAGAGTTCTAAGAAATAATTCCAATGAGACCAATGCCGACAAACAACTGCTTGAGTGCAGACAGCGATTTATCGAACGCGGCTATACAGCTACAGTGGTTGACAGATGTTTGAATAAGGCTCGCAGACTGCATGTGAATAAGGTCAGCAATAGAAACAGGACCCGTGATCGCATTATATTTAAGACCAGTTGCAATACTGGCCTACATAATGTGGAAAGATCAATCAAGAAAAACTGGTCCTTAATCAGCACTGATCCGAAGTTCAAGAAGGTCGGTGTCCGACCACCTCTGCTAAGTGTGCAAAGAGGTGCTAATTTGAAGGACATGCTGATGAGACCCACCATGCGACCGTCGGCGACTCCTGGTACTACATGGCTGAATGTGAATCCAGGCTGTTTCAAATGCCTGAAATGTATGACCTGTAGAGCTATGATAACTGGACGCTGTTTCAGTCACCCACTGTATGGCACCAAAATTGAATTGCGATACCACTTAACCTGTTTGATGGATCATGTGGTTTACTATCTCACATGCCCCTGTGGGAAAATGTATGTGGGGAAAACTATTAGAACTTATCGTGAACGGATCAACCAGCACAGATCCTCAATACAGTTGGCACTCACCAGCGGAAAAACGGATAAACCTGTAGCACTCCATTTTTTACAGTTTAAACATCAATTAACCACATTGCGGCATATGATGATTGACTGGATTCCACCACCTCTACGAGGAGGTGATAGAGGCACACTACTTTTAAAAAGAGAAGCATACTGGATACATTATCTGGGGACTGTATCACCAAGGGGACTGAATGAACAGAACCATCTTAGTGTTTTTCTTTGAATGCATATTTTCCCTTTAAATACGAATTTATGTGGATACATTATATTATTTGCATTTCACGGGTATTCACCATGGCCATGTAGCTTTTCAGTCATAGCACATAAATATACTTATATTTATATGTTTTTTAAATGTATTGTTAGTTATGTGAGTATAGTTAAGTGTTTAGTGTGTTATTTTCTTTATCAATAGTTTCATGGATTGCATTATTGTATTTACAATGTGGAGCTATTAATACCTCTCTAAGCCGCCTCAATTTAAGTCAGCAATTTTATTTTATTTTTATTTTTATTTTTTGTTGTGGCACACATCATTTTTTGGCACTCATTTTTTGACACTCAATGCCTCCAGTGTACTACTGTTGTCTTTTTTTCAATTACTCCATTCCGTTGCGCTCTTTGCCCTTTCCAGCAACAACACACATGCAGGCGAAAGCGCCTTGCGTGTCAATCATGCGATGCGTTCCACTGTAACCTCAGTGAATGACCGCGAGTCCGGAAGTGACTGATCTGTTCACTGAGGCGGAAGTCATATGCGGGTCACCAGTGGCGTGCGTTCCACCGACGATACATGCATTTGTGAGGAGAGGGATAGCGCTTCGTTATACAGGTACAATTGACTTGTTTGGCAGTATGGACTGTGGATATATATTTATATGTATAAGCACAGTGTCTGGATCATGTGTGTCATATATACGATTTATCTAATTAAAGTAGTATTATTATTGGTTCATAGAATACAGGGCGGGTTTTGGCTGGGTATATAGCTCCACTTTGTTGGTCACTAGATATATGATTGTGACGGTTGTACATTCTGGTCTGGAAGAAGGTCCGGCTAGGACCGAAACGTCGACCAACCATGCATTAATTCTTTTGATGTGAAACTTGATAAACGCCTTTTTGCAGTTCAACTATAGTCTGGTGAGTGCCTTCTTCAAATATTGGATATACTATGGGACCTTGTGGAAACAAGTTTCTCTAGAATTTTGGACACCCCAGCAGACAACTTTGTATTTTCAGTGAGTGCCACTTCACCTATTTTGATATATATATATATATATATATATATATATATATATAAAACCACTGTGCACTGTGTAACAGGAGCAGCTAACACTTAGGTAGCATCACTAGTCCAACATCAACATGTAAAACAACCACAAATATACTGTAATGTCAACACGTCCTTAGGATACTGTATGTTCAGGGCTGTGCAACAGATATCTCCTTTCAGATGTTCAATCATCACAAAGAGACCATAGGGTAGCGAGCACATAGGGTAGCGAATATGGGTGCTAATCGGCTGGCGAAGGGTGCAAGTCTGGCTGCCAATGCCAGTGTTTAGATGTCACAGGAATTACAAGTTGCCTCCATCACCCACAACTGAATTCCCCCTAAAGAGACCTTTCATATGCAGACTGGTCATAGGTTAGAGGTGTAGATAATTAGAGTACACTTACTCACATTTCATGTTCTTGTAAGTCTTTGTATCAGATGCTCCACGTGTTTAATTGGATGTTTGATCTGAGTAATCAGCACCTAGCAAAAAAATCCAGCAGGGCTGGGGTGTGTTTTTTTTGGAATCAGCAAGACACAATGGAGGTTTCAGTCAGTGGTTCAGTGACTGCAGCACCTACTAATGACCAGCAGGGGGAGTGCAATTTTGTGGCTTCTCCTATCCCGGAAGCGATGCCTGAGCTATCAACGCCCAGGATGCACCGGGACATGGTAGCTATGACAAATAATGCACCTGGGCGCTGGCAGGTATGACAAATAATGCAATGTAATGTAGAATGTGGATTTTTAAGTCACGTTGTAAAAGTAACATTAGGCCACTTAGCTGTACATATGTGTGGTAATCCATTCCCATATACTTTGCACATACTTAAACCTGAATTTAGGCTACATAAACGATTTTGGTGAACATGCAAAAGGGAGTTTAATTTTTTCAGATTTGTCTTGATTATAAATATTACACTGCGCTAATTAGAAAAATTATTAACGTTAGAAATTTATGCATACCTGTCATCCTTTAATTTATGTGGTGGTGGACACACTTCTATTTCTGTTTTTCCATATACTGTAGTTGTACTGTATATTCCTTTCACTTTAACCAGAAGAGCAGGAAAGTTATCCATGATGTGGAGAGAAGTGGACGATGAGTAGAAAGTGTGGTGCAAGTGGACAGTGGGTTGTAGAAGCATGTAGGAAAAAGCAGGGCAACAGATGAAAGGGGAGAACAATAGGAGATGCACACACAAAGGGAAGAGGGCAGAGAGGCACACATGGTGAGAACGAGAGACACAGAAAGAGCATGGGGAAATATGGTGGGGGAAAGGGGAGAGGAACTATGAATGGGGTCAGTGGATGGGACCCTATTTAAGCATAGGCAAAAGTGCAGAAGGGGACACTCAGTGCTACAGCTTGTGTAAATGACTGTCCCCTACCGCCTCAAGGCCAAACCTACAAAATGCTAGATAATAGGATTTTAATTACCTACTGGTAAATCCACATTAGTACCATGGGGTATAGACTGGTCCACTAGGAGCCATTGGCACTTTAAGAGTTTGAGACTGTGGGCTGGCTCCTCCCTCTATGCCCCTCCTACCAGACTCAGTCTAGAAACTGTGCCCGAGGAGTCGGACATCTTCGAGAGAAGGATTTTATACAGATAGTGGCAAGATTCACACCAGCTCACACACAAGGCAAACCAAGCTAACTAGCTTGAAACATCAGCAACGGCTGAACAATATTACTTGCCAAGTAACAAAAACAGTACTTACCAAGAACTAAGCAGTACTGAACTAAGTAACCACTGCAGGATCACGAAGCGCTGGGCGGGCGCCCAGCATCCTCTTCAGACTACGAGAAAAGGATTTACCGGTAGGTAATTAAAATCCTATTTTCTCTTACGTCCTAGAGGATGCTGGGGTCCACATTAGTACCATGGGGATGTACCAAAGCTCCCAGAATGGGAGGGAGAGCACGGAGTCTCCTGCAGAACTGATTGACCAAACATCAGATCCTCAGAGGCCAAAGTATCGAACTTGTAGAACTTTGCAAACTTGTTCGACCCCGACCAAGTAGCTGCTTGGCAAAGCTGTAAAGCCGAGACACCCCAGGCAGCCGCCCAGGAAGAACCCACCTTACGAGTAGAGTGGGCCTTAACAGACGTAGGACACGGCAATCCTGCCGTAGAATATGCATGCTGGATAGTGAACCTGATCCAGCGAGAGATTGTCTGCTTAGAAGCAGGACACCCAAGTTTCTTGGGATCATACAGGACAAACAGAGAGTCAGATTTTCTGTGACGAGCAGTCCTCTTCACATAGATTTTCAGAGCCCTTACAACATCCAAGAACTTTGATGAAACTGAGGAGTCAGTAGCAACTGCCACCACAATAGATTGGTTGTTATGAAATGCCGACACAACCTTCGGAAGGAACTGCGGACGTGTCCGGAGCTCAGCTCTATCTTCATGGAAGATCAAGTATGGGCTTTTACATGACAAAGCCCCCAACTCCGACACATGTCAAGCAGAAGCCAAGGCCAACAAAGTGACAGCCTCCCACGTGAGAAACTTCACCTCAACCTCCTGTAGAGGCTCAAACCAGTCCGACTGGAGGAACTGCAACACCACGTTAAGATCCCACGGCGCTGTAGGCAGCACAAAAGGAGGTTGGATGTGCAGAACTCCCTTCAAAAAGGTCTGAACCTCAGGGAGGGCAGCCAACTATTTCTGGAAGAAAATGGATAGGGACGAAATCTGGACCTTTACGGAACCTAATCTCAAGCCCATATCCACACCTGCTTGGAGGAAAAGGAGAATTCGTCCAAGTTTAAACTCCACCGTAGGAAACTTCTTGGATTCACACCAAGACTCATGCTTTTTCCAAATGCGATGGTAATGCTTTGACGTTACTCCTTTCCTAGTCTGTATCAGGGTAGGAATAACCTTGTTCGGAATGCCCATTCGAGCTAATATCTGGCGTTCAACCTCCATGCTGTCAAACGTAGCCGCGATAAGTCTTGATAAGCGAACAGCCCCTGCTGCAGCAGGTCCTCCCGAAGAGGAAGAGGCCTCGGCACTTCTAGCAGTAGATCCAGAATATCCGCATACCAAGCCCTTCTTGGCCAGTCCGGAGCAATGAGGATTGCCTGAACTTTTGTTCTCCTTATGAGTTTTAGCACTCTTGGAATGAGTGGAAGTGGAGGAAATGCGTACACCAACTGGAACACCCACAGAGTCACTAGGGCATCCACCGTCACTGCTTGCGGGTCCCTCGACCTGGAACAATATCGCCGAAGCCTCTTGTTGAGACGAGAGGCCATCATGTCTATTTTGGGTACGCCCCAAAGATCTGTTACCTTCGTGAACACCTCCGGATGGAGACTCCACTCTCCTGGATGGAGATCGTGTCTGCTGAGGAAGTCCGCTTCCCAGTTGTCTACTCCAGGAATGAAGATTGCCAACAGCGGCAATGCGTGTATTTCTGCCCAGAGGATGATTCTTGTTACCTCCAGTGGTGCAAGTGGGCGGGTACGGGTGGGTACGGCGTACCCGTAAGAATTTAGCCGTGGGTACGCCGTACCCACACCGACGCCGCTCCTCTTCCTTCCCTCCCTCCCTCCCTCCCCTGCTCCACGCCGCACCCGCCGTCCCCACCGCACACGCCGCACACGCCATCCCCGCCGCTGATGTGAGGGAAGGAGAGCGCAGCCTGCGCCTCTCCTTCCCCTCAGTCTCCGGTGGGTGTCTCAGTTTACTTCAGCGCCGATCCGTGAGCCAATCAGAGCTCGCACCCGCGAGCTCTGATTGGCTCACGGATCGGCGCTGAATTAAACTGAGACACCCGCCGGAGACTGAGGGGAACGAGAGGCGCAGGCTGCGCTCTCCTTCCCTCACATGACAGACAGGACGGCGACGGCAGCGGTGAGTAGGGGAGGGGGGCATGTTTACCTGGCACTGGGGGGGCATGTTATACCTGGCACTGGGGGGGCATGTATACCTGGCACTGGGGGCATATCTGGCACAGGGGGGCCTATATACCTGGCACTGGGGGATATCTGGCACAGGGGGGCATGTTATACCTGGCACTGGGGGATATCTGGCACAGGGGGGCATGTTATACCTGGCACTGGGGGATATCTGGCACTGGGGGGGGGCATGTTATACCTGGCACTGGGGGATATCTGGCACTGGGGGGGGGGGCATGTTATACCTGGCACTGGGGGATATCTGGCACTGGGAGCATATCTGGCACAGGGGGGCATATATACCTGGCACTGGGGGATATCTGGCACAGGGGGGCATATATACCTGGCACTGGGGGATATCTTGCACTGGGGGGCATGTTATACCTGGCACTGGGGGATATCTGGCACAGGGGGGCATGTTATACCTGGCACTGGGGGATATCTGGCACAGGGGGGCATGTTATACCTGGCACTGGGGGATATCTGGCACTGGGGGGCATGTTATACCTGGCACTGGGGGATATCTGGCACTGGGGGCATATCTGGCACAGGGGGGGTATATATACCTGGCACTGGGGGATATCTGGCACAGGGGGGCATGTATACCTGGCACTGGGGGATATCTGGCACAGGGAGGCATGTATACCTGGCACTGGGGGATATCTGGCACTGGGGGCATATCTGGCACTGTAGGGGCATTTCTGTATCTGGCACGGGGGGCAATGTATATCTGACACAGTGGGGGCATTTGTGTATCTGGCACTGTGGGGCAATGTGTATCTGACACTGTGAGGAATTGTATGGCACTCTGGGGGCATTTCTGTATCTGGCACTGTGGGGCAATGTGTATCTGGCACGGTGGGGCAATGTGTATCTGGCACTCTGGGGACATTTGTGTATCTGGCACTGTGGGGCAATGTGTATCTGGCACTGTGGGGCAATGTGTATCTGGCACTGTGGGGCAATGTGCATCTGGCACTGTGGGGCAATGTGCATCTGGCACTGTGGGGCAATGTGCATCTGGCACTGTGAGGCAATGTGTATCTGGCACTGTGAGGCAATGTGTATCTGGCACTGTGAGGCAATGTGTATCTGGCACTCTGGGGACATTTGTGTATCTGGCACTCTGGGGACATTTGTGTATCTGGCACTCTGGGGACATTTGTGTATCTGGCACTGTGGGGTTATGTGTCTCTGGCACTGTGGGGCAATGTATATCTGGCACTGTGGGGCAACGTGTATCTGACACTATTGGGGTAATACGTGTATCTGCCCCTCCCCCATATGTGTATCACGCCCCCATTTTCATTGGTCACGCCCCATGTGGCATTTGGCCACACCCATACAGTACCCGTAAGACATTTTTTCTACTTGCACCACTGGTTACCTCTGACATTGCAGCTCTGCTCTTCGTTCCGCCCTGTCGGTTTATGTAAGCCACTGTCGTTACATTGCCTGACTGCACTTGAATGGCCCAATTTCTCAGAAGATGGGCCGCTTGGAGAAGACCATTGTAGATGGCTCTTAGTTCCAGAATGTTTATCGGCAGGCCGGCTTCCAGACTTGACCACCTTCCTTGAAAGGTTTCCCCTTGAGTGACTGTGCCCCAGCCCCGGAGACTTTCATCCGTGGTTAGAAGGATCCAGTCCTGAATCCCGAACCTGTGGCCCTCCAGAAGGTGAGGTAATTGCAGCCACACGAGAAGTAAAATCCTGGCCTTTGGCGAAAGATGTATTCTCTGGTGCATGTATAGATGAGATCCCGACCATTTGTCCAGGAGATCCAGTTGGAAGGACCGAGCATGAAATCTCCCGTACTGCAGAGCCTCGTAAGAGGCCACCATCTTCCCCAGAAGGTGAATGCACTGATGAACCAACACCCAGGCTGGCTTCAGGACATCCCGGACCATTGTTTGTATCACCAACGCTTTTTCCTCTGGAAGAAACACCCTCTGCACTTCCGTGTTGAGGATCATTCCCAGAAATGACAACCTCCTGGTTGGTTCCAAATGTGATTTTGGAAGATTCATGATCCAACCATGTTCCCTGAGAAGCTAGGTTGTGAGAGCTATGGACTGTAACAGCTTCTCCTTGGACGATGCCTTTATCAGCAGATCGTCCAGATATGGAATTATGTTCACCCCCTGTCTGCGATGGAGAACCATAATTTCCGCCATCACCTTGGTGAATACCCTCGGTGCTGTGGAGAGGCCGAATGGCAGGGCCTGGAATTGAAAATGACAGTCCAACAGTGTGAATCAGAGATAAGCTTGATGCGTTGGCAAAATCGGAATGTGAAGGTACGCATCCTTGATGTCCAGGGATACCAGGAATTCCCGCTCCTCCAGACCTGATATCACCGCCCTTAGAGACTCCATTTTGAACTTGAACTCCCTCAGAAAGGGGTTTAGTGATTTTAAGTTCAGAATGGGCCTGACCGAACCATCCGGTTTCGGTACCACGAAAAGGTTTAAATAGTAACCCTTGTTTTGCATCTGAGGAGGAACTGGTACAATAACCTGTGCCTCCACCAACTTCTGGATGGCTCCCTGTAGGATAGCCCTGTCTGCCAGCAAAGCTGGCAAGACTGATTTGAAGAACCGGTGAGGAGGGAGATCTTGAAATTCCAGCCGGTAGCCCTGGGACACAATATCTTGTACCCAGGGATCCAGGCCGGACGACACCCAGACGTGACTGAAATGTCTGAGTCTCGCACCCACCGGCCCTACATCCAGGCCGCATGGTCCACCGTCATGCAGAGGACTTTGGCGTACCTGAAGCAGGCTTCTGTTCCTGGGAACCCGCAGCAGCAGGTTTCTTGGATTTTGGTCGACCTCCTCTAAAGAAGGTGTTGGACGGTTTGGCCTTTCTTGTTTTAGCAACCCGAAAGGACTGTGATGCAGCTGAAGAAAAAGGTTTCTTCGTAGCAGGTGCAGCTGTGGGAAGAAAAGGTGACTTACCCGCTGTATCCGTGGAGATCCACGCATCCAACGCTTCCCCAAAGAGAGCCTGCCCTGTGTAGGGTAGGGTCTCCAAACCTCTCCTGGATTCCGCGTCGGCAGACGACTAGTGCAGCCAAAGTCCCCTATGAGCTGAGATAACATGGAAGATATCCCTGCAGCCTTGGAACCCAGGTCTTTCATGGATTCCACCATAAATCCTGCAGAATCCTGAATGACAATTCGACATCACTTTTATCCATTGTATCCAAAGCCTCAAGTAACGTGCCTGACCACTTTACTATAGCTTTGGAAATCCATGCACAGGCAATAGTGGGACATAGAATTGCCCCTGAAGCCATGTATATGGATTTGAGCGTAGTATCAATTTGCGATCAACCGGCTCCTTTTTCAAGAGTCTGGATACAGACGCATTCACTATGGGTGGGTTTTCCCATTTTTTCCTATCCTCCTCAGGGAAGGGGAAAGTAACCAGAACCCTTCTAGGGATCTGGAATTTTTTCTCCGGGTTTTCCCATGCTTTCTCAAAAATAGCATTTAATTCCTTGGATGCAGGGAAGGTTAGAAAGGCTTTCTTATTGTCAGTGAAGTAAGCCTCCTCAACCTGCTCAGGTGTTGTATCAGCAATATTCAACACATCCTTAATAGCCTCTATCATCAACTGCACCCCTTTAGCAAGAGATGCGGCCCCCCTGAGCACATCCCCATCACCGTCTGCCATGTCAGAATCGGTATCAGTGTCATCTTGCATAATCTGGGCAAGAGCACATTTGTGGGAACCTACAGAGGGGGGCCCTGAGGTAACAGAACCGGACCAAACTGCCATAGAGCTCTGTAAAACCTGAGTTGCAGATTCATTCTGTGCAACCCTAGTAGAAATCTGAGAAATCATAGATTTGATAGAGGATAACCATTCAGGCTCCCTTGCTGGTATCTGCGCTAAAACAGTGCTATCCTGATTACATGGAATGAGATCATCCTGAGAGGACATATCCTCTGCAGCATATGACACAGAGTCCCTGGACATAGCTAAATGGAGACCCCAGACACTCCACACACACACTGGGGAGGATAGACAGAGTTTCACCCCCAAGAATGGCAAGAGAGACACGGAGATTGGAGCCAACCCAAACACAGCGCTTTCAAGGTATAGGGAGACCCCAACCAGCGCTGACTGTGCACCTTAATAGGTTACATAGTCTGTACACAGCCTCCACCCCTCCTACAACCCCCTGGTACCGTAAGAGTTAGCTGTAGTTGATATGGAGGGACTGCTCTTCACTGACAGCGTTTCTGCAGGCAGGAAAATGGCACTGAACGCTGCTGGGTCCACTCTGAGGAGAAGCTCCGCCCCCTTAATGGCGCTGTCTTCCCGCTCTTCTGGAGATTATACTGGCCTGAGGAATCATGCTGGCAGCGATCCTGGGACCCTGACAGGCTTAGAGGTCAGTGTAGGCACTGGCTCAGGGCGTCCCTCACAGCGCCACACTATGTACCGCTGAGCACTGGAGCACAGTTAGTACTGCGCTCCATATGCTGTTGCCGCCATCTTCACACCGGCTCACCTCTTGCTAGGGGGGCCGGTGACTGACTCGCCACTGATCTTCTGGCTCTGTAAGGGGGTGGCGGCATGCTGCTGGGGGTGAGCGATCCCCTGTGGCGGGGAACGTTCGATCCCCTCAGGAGCTCAGTGTCCTGTCAGTGGAGATAGTGGCTCAGACCCCGCAGGGCGGACACTACTCCCCCCCTTAGTCCCACAAAGCAGGGAGGCTGTTGCCAGCAGCCTCCCTGTAAAATAATAAACTCTAAAAATAAACTTTCACCAGAGAAGCTCTATAGAGCTCCACTAGCTGTGACCGGCTCCTCCAGGCACATTTTCTAAACTGGGTCTGGTAGGAGGGGCCAGAGTAGGGCTGAGTAAGTTCAGACCTACTCTGAAACTGCACAAAAAGTTTTTGCAGAGCTCGGCTGCGCAGGCGTTCGCACACTTGCAAAGCGAAAATACACTCCCCCGTGGGCGGCGACTATGCGTTTGCACGGCTGCTAAAAACAGCTAGCGTGCGATCAACTCGGAATGATCCCCTCTGTGCACTGAGGTGTCGTCCTACTGATACTAGGGGGTATATTTACTAAAATTCGTATTTATGTCGATTTGGTGGGAGATGAATCACGATTGGCATCGAATGTGTGAATTTGCAACTTTTTTAACTTTTTACGCCTCATTTACTATGCTGTCGTATTTTGATTATTTTCATTTTTCAATGTTGATGTCATTCGTGTTTTTCAAAGGTAGAATGCGGCCGATTTTGTGTTTTTGCGGCCGTGTTGGTTTTTTTTTTTACGAATTCGTTATTTGAATGTTACGGCAGTGTTTTTCCTTTCCCGGCAGCGATTTTTTTCTAACTTTCGTTTTGGTTGGTCTTGTGATGGAGGAGTGTCTGTGCTCATTACTATAAAACCGCCCCAAACCGACCGAACCTCGTGGGTTTAGCTAGTGGAGAGGTGAGAGGAAGTGGTGTTTGGTGTTGGAGAGTTGTTTGGAGTTTTTGGAGGATTTGAGGTGTTTTTTTGCGATTGCTGAGTGCTGTACTGTGTGTGTAAGTAGTCTTGTCATACTTGTTGTGTAGTTATTTAAAAGTTTGTTTAGTTTCTTGTCTTTGTAATTGTATTTTTCAGTCTATTGTCAGTGTGTGTGTGTGTGTGTGTGTGTGTGTGTGAGTGAGTGAGTGAGTGAGTGAGTGAGTGAGTGTGTGTGTGTGTGTGTGTGTGTGTGTGTGTGTGTGTGTGTTTGGTGTGTGGTGTGTAGTGGTAGTGGAGGAGTGTGTTTTGTGTTTTATTTTTATCAGTGTTATTTGTCCGGAATATGTCCCAGTCAGAGGTGAGTGAGGTGGAGGAGGTGAGTGAGGTGGAGGAGGTTAGTGAGGGGGAGGAGGAGGGGAGGTTGGTGCTGCGGCCTCGAGTGAGAGTGACAGTGATGGTGCTGTGGCTCCGC
Organism: Pseudophryne corroboree; assembly: GCF_028390025.1. Taxonomy (NCBI): domain Eukaryota; kingdom Metazoa; phylum Chordata; class Amphibia; order Anura; family Myobatrachidae; genus Pseudophryne; species Pseudophryne corroboree. The sequence continues at coordinate 576,301,086 of NC_086447.1, read as the reverse complement.
AGCCACGCACCACTACAAAGAAGGGGCGCAATGTGAAGTTCAGCTATGCAGAGAATGTAGCATTGGTGCGGGAGCTGATGAGACATCATCGTCAGCTGTTTGGGCCTGATGCCACCAAGGTTCCTTTACGCAGGAAGAGTGTTCTGTGGGGGAAGGTAGTAGCGGCAGTTAACAGTGAGGGTGTGGTGAGGAGGACCGAGGACACGTGTCGTAAGCGATTCTACGACATCAAGCGCGGTGTCAAGGCTAAGATGGCCAGGAGACAAAGTCAGCCAGACAAACAGGGGGTGGCCATCCCTTCAGAGCGTCATATCGGGAGTGGGAGGAGCCTGTGAGGTCCCTTATTCCGCCAGAAGGGGTTGGTGCGACTAATGTCCGGGATTCGGATCGTCCAAGGCAGGATGGTGAGTTTGTTGTACAATATTTATATTGTTTTAACATATGTGCTTTGTCCTTAGTTGTCTGAAATGTATTGTAGCTAATTGTGATTGTAAGTTGGTTCATTGTTCGAATGTGTTGGTGATGTAGTTTTGTACATAAATAGTTATGTTTTTTTCCTTTGTATTGTGAAGTTAGCAGTTGTCCTGGCCCTTTTGCTGCATCAATTTATTTTGTTCTGGGTTTTTTTTATTTTTTTTTGGCATTTTTGGGGGGGACTTTAAATGAAGTGTGACTCATGTGTTTTCATGAATGTTTAGTCCATTATGTTGAATGTATTTATGGTTATTGTATGTTGTTCTGGGTAGGCCTTTGTGTGCATGATGTGATTATTGCCGCTGAATCATTTTTTATTTTTTTTAAATAATTTATTTGGTTGTTGTAAGTTATTTTTGTCAGAAATAAATAATTTTGTTAGAGACTAATATTCTTGTTGTGTTAAACATCCACGGTTGGTTTTGTAGTTGTATAATATTGTTAATTCTGCACCTTAGGGTATGCATTGGTTGGTATAATTGGTTCATAATTAGAGTATACACACCCAATGAAGTCAGCCAGAAAAGCATAACCAAAGTTTTGTTTAATTCTCATAATGTTCTTCATATGTCCACATCACAATAAGGTTTTTGATTAAATATCTAATCACAATATAATGATCATAAGGTCAAACTTCATATTTCTACAGTACTACAGGGGAAGAAATGGGTGCAGATGCACTATACAATCATTACTATAAATTACAGTATATAATATACTAAGAGGTTGTTGGCATATAATTGGCCAATGATATGGGCTTGCTCACCGCGTCGAGGTCACCTCTATCGAGCAAGTCCCTAACACTTTTGGGGTTCACACTGGGACGCAGGGCACCCCCAAATCAGCCCAGCCATGAACCCCCCCAAGGCATCACACTAGTGGAAAATCGTGAGGTGTAATAAAGTATAAGAGAAGCATAGGTAGTTACGGAGTGTAGAAAGTGTTTTAAAATTAGATATAAAGTGGGTGGAAAAAATACATGGATAAAATGACACACTTAAGAGGTAGTGAAAAAATAGTGACTATAAGTGTTAGGGTGTGATGCCCTGGAGTGGCCCAGACAGAACAGTTCAGGGGACCCCACGTCCCAATGCTTACCCCCAAATAGACTGACACTGTATGAAAATAATAGGACTTACTTTGTATTACGCCTGAATCATTGATGTGCAGTCAGATGTAGGTCCCTGCTTTAAATCAGTTTGGTCGGTGGGGGAGGGGTGCTAGTCAGAATGAAGTAATCTCAGACTTCAGGTGTGTATTTATACACATAGTATAGACTATACAGAGGAAATGGGTCTAGACTGCACACCCTAGTGGTTGTAATGAAAGGTGCTATCTGCTGAGATTTTATGGTAATACAGGGGAAGAAATGGGTGCAGATGCACTATACAATCATTACTATAAATTACAGTATATAATATACTAAGAGGTTGTTGGCATATAATTGGCCAATGATATGGGCTTGCTCACCGCGTCGAGGTCACCTCTATCGAGCAAGTCCCTAACACTTTTGGGGTTCACACTGGGACGCAGGGCACCCCCAAATCAGCCCAGCCATGAACCCCCCCAAGGCATCACACTAGTGGAAAATCGTGAGGTGTAATAAAGTATAAGAGAAGCATAGGTAGTTACGGAGTGTAGAAAGTGTTTTAAAATTAGATATAAAGTGGGTGAAAAAAATACATGGATAAAATGACACACTTAAGAGGTAGTGAGCCAATTATATGCCAACAACCTCTTAGTATATTATATACTGTAATTTATAGTAATGATTGTATAGTGCATCTGCACCCATTTCTTCCCCTGTATTACCATAAAATCTCAGCAGATAGCACCTTTCATTACAACCACTAGGGTGTGCAGTCTAGACCCATTTCCTCTGTATAGTCTATACTATGTGTATAAATACACACCTGAAGTCTGAGATTACTTCATTCTGACTAGCACCCCTCCCCCACCTACCAAACTGATTTAAAGCAGGGACCTACATCTGACTGCACATCAATGATTCAGGCGTAATACAAAGTAAGTCCTATTATTTTCATACAGTGTCAGTCTATTTGGGGGTAAGCATTGGGACGTGGGGTCCCCTGAACTGTTCTGTCTGGGCCACTCCAGGGCATCACACCCTAACACTTATAGTCACTATTTTTTCACTACCTCTTAAGTGTGTCATTTTATCCATGTATTTTTTCCACCCACTTTATATCTAATTTTAAAACACTTTCTACATTTCGTAACTACCTATGCTTCTCTTATACTTTATTACACCTCACGATTTTCCACTAGTGTGATGCCTTGGGGGGGGTTCATGACTGGGCTGATTTGGGGGTGCCCTGCGTCCCAGTGTGAACCCCAAAAGTGTTAGGGACTTGCTCGATAGAGGTGACCTCGACGCGGTGAGCAAGCCCATATCATTGGCCAATTATATGCCAACAACCTCTTAGTATATTATATACTGTAATTTATAGTAATGATTGTATAGTGCATCTGCACCCATTTCTTCCCCTGTATTACCATAAAATCTCAGCAGATAGCACCTTTCATTACAACCACTAGGGTGTGCAGTCTAGACCCATTTCCTCTGTATTTCTACAGTACGAAAGAGAGCCAGCACAGCCAGGACACAAACCACACTGCCAAGAGATGCGGATGCTGGCGATGCAGGTAAGAATTTTGTGTATACACATATTCTGCAAACACATAGAAAGACAGAATTATATTGTCTATTTTATCCCATAGGAACTTCATCATCGCACCACACTCCACTAAGACGACATTCACAGGGGTCTGCCAGTCTCCAGAAGATGGGTAGCAAGAGACGCCGTCTTGAGGCGGTAACTACACCCGCATCCTCACCACCACAACGGCGCATCTCCACTGCGTTGGCTCAGCCACTAGAAGCCATTTTGGCCAGTCCACAAACCGAGGAACCACAATCCCCTCAGCTGTCTGGTGAGTAAACATAAAAAAATAAAATAAAGTGCATTTTACACAGTGTTTTTGCACACAAAAAAACATGACCAAAAGCACACACTCATCTTTGTACTAATCCACACCAGCAAATACATGGGGGTAACGTTACTAAGATGGGAGTTCTATTTAAGATGTGATGTTGCCCATAGCAACCAATCCTATTCTACGTTACATTAATACAGCACCTTCTCGAATATAATCCCTGCAATGTGATTGGTTGCTATGGACAAGATCCCATCTTAAATCGAACTTCCATCTTAGTAATTTGACCGCATGGTAAGCATTATTTCGTGGTTCACATCTCATCCAACATTTACCTTAAAAATTGTTGGAATGAGTAGGGTACCTAAGAAGCCACATGTTTCTAAAATAATGTACAATAATATTTTAAGTTTAGCCCACACTCTATTTCTAATTTACAACATGCATTTTAAGAAGTAATGCATGTTGACGTAAAGCTGAAACCAACCAGAAGCCCAACAGTAACTAAATTGTGGCTGTCTTCAACCCCATACAGATCCAGACATCATGCCCCAGGATACTCAACAGGAAACTGGGTATCACAAACGTTCACACTCCACCTGCAAGCAATTGATAATAACCAGCCAACCACACCGGCTGACATAACTCCACCACCCCAAACAACCCCCACCCACCAATTGAGCCCAACACCACCCCAGCCACAAATGGGTCCAGAGTTTTGGTCCAGTTGGGCCACACAACAGGCACAAAACTATGCCTGTCTCAACACACACAGCCAATATCTTGCCAGTCTGCCCCATCATCTACCTAGACTCTCGCTAAGCTAAACTCACAGGTAGATAAATACAAAACAGATCTAATTAATTTTAAGCGTAGTAAACTCGAGAAAGTAGAAAGGGATTATCGCGATCACAGGGTATATGGGTGGTTGGTGGGGAATGATTCTCCCCCCCCCCCCCCCCCGTAAATCACGTGAGTTTAGATCTAGAAAAGGCCAATATCAATTTGATCAATATTCTACCGCCTCTAGTTCAGACAGGGATAACTTTGATCCAAGAACCAATCAACGCCAGCCTTTTTCTCGGGTGGCCACACGTTCACAACTAGACCCGGTACAGGTAGACACCAGAGGCCCCACCCAAGGAGGGGGTCCTACAAAAAATGTAAAAAACCTCCAAAGAACCCACGGGCGAAATAATTAATATTTCATCTGTAGTATTAAGTGTTGACCAGGAAAAGGTTTTATCACGTGGTTTGTCCTTTATTCCTACTGTACACTTCAGTCCAATGAGGTGGAAAATAGACAATTATTGTTTGGCACGTAAATTAAGGCTTAAAGAGAAGTTTGGGGGTAATAAGCGTGATATACCAGACACTGTGTTCAAAAAGAAAAGTACCTATGATCCTCCATCGAATAACATTAATATTAAGACCTTCACACGTATGATGGATCAATCAGTGACTGACTCCATGACAAATACTGTCAGGGGTAGACCCAATCTCAGTAAATCAGAAAAGATTGCTCTTAAACAATTGAAAGATAACCCAACCATTACGATACGTCCAGCAGACAAGGGTGGGGCGGTTGTGCTCCAGGATACAGTAGCGTATAATGAGGAGATCTTACGACAGCTGGGCGATGAGCGTACTTATAGAGTTCTAGATAATGACCCTATGCCATTGTTTAAAAAGAAATTAGATACAGTGTTGGACATTGCATTGAATATGGGTGTCATCACTGAAACTGTGTCGTTAATTTATGCATACTGATTTCCCTGTATGTCCGATTTTGTATACTTTACCGAAAGTGCACAAGTGTATTGATGCTCCCCCGGGCAGACCAATCATATCTGCCCGGGGATCATTATTTCAACCTGTTGCACGATATCTTGACACCTACCTTCAACCTTGTGTGAAACAAATAAAAAGTTACATTAAGGACACTAATGATTTCATTACGGAATTAAAATCTATTAAAGGTTATGATGAAAATTGGTTACTTGTGACCATGGATGTGTCCTCTCTGTACACAGTCATACCTCATCAAGCAGGTATGGCTGCTGTAAAAAGAGCACTAGTGAAAAATCAGCAACACAACCCACCGATTTAATTTTTAGTTGGAACTACTCGATATGACACTAACGTGTAATTATTTTAAGTTTGGTGACCGATACTACCTCCAGACATCTGGGACCGCGATGGGGAGTAACATAGCCCCGGCGTATGCTAATTTGTATATGGACGAATATGAACAACAGTACATACTACCGATGTTTGGAGGTAGTATCGGTTACTACAAACGCTATATTGACGATGTATTTTTGTTATGGTCTGGTGATAGAGCTACATTGGAGAGTATGGTATCGCATCTCAACCAATTAGATACACCGATTAGATTTACGATGGAGTGTGACTCTAAGAGCATTAACTTTTTGGATGTGACCGTGTTCGCCACAGATGGGGGTTATGGGTTTAAATTGTATAGAAAGGCCACAGACCGGAACACACTGTTACAGTACAGCAGTTACCACCCAAAGCCACTTAAGGAGAGTTTACCAATCTCTCAGTTTATCAGAGTAATGAGGAATAACTCGGATACAGAGATCCTTAAAGACCAACTTAGAGAAATGCAGCACCGTTTTCTGGATAGGGGATATCACCCTGATGTTATTGAACAATGCCTGAAGATGGCTGAGCATCGCCATAAGGCTGGTAAGAGATCTTTGCCGGAAAACAGTGAAAAACCTTTTGTGTTTCTTACCACATATGATACTGGCAGCTTTGCCACACGATCCGCCATTAAGAAAAATTGGGGTATTGTGGCTACGGATGGTGTACTCAAGGATGTGCTTCCTAAGCAACCGTTGATTGCATACAGACGGGGACCGAATCTACGGAATATGCTCATGCGCCCTGCACAATCGGTTGGCAAAGAAGTAGATAACTGGCTACCCATTAGGAAATTGGGATGCTATAAGTGTCCGAACTGCACAACCTGTAGAAGTATGCTAACTGGAAACAGTTTTCCACACCCACATGATGGAAGACGGATACCGATTCAACATCGATTGACGTGCACATCTGATTATGTGATTTATATTCTGATATGCCCGTGTTCACTTGTATACGTGGGAAAGACAATTAGGTCATTCCGTGAACGAATCACTAATCATCATTCAAATATCAGATTGGCATTAAAGGCTGGTGGGTCCGACAAACCAGTTGCACGTCATTTCGTACAGCATCAACATCAATTGACAGCCCTACGTTATATGGTCATAGACAGAATACCACCGCTTCCTAGGGGTGGCGACCGTGCCAAGATTCTTCTACGCCGTGAGGTATATTGGATACAGAGATTGGATACTGTCTACCCAAAGGGTCTTAATGATTCAGTGCACTACAGTATCTTTTTATGAAATATGGATGTGGACATCCTCTGTTGGATTCAATGCCCCGTTGGGGATTTAGTCTGTTTATTTTTCTTATTTTTCTTAATTTTTGGTGTGTCCCGGCCTGTGTTACCTGTTTCTATATATGATCCATATTATGTATGGTGACTATTGTGTTAGATATGGTTCACTATGTGGGTTATGTTCTTTAACCATTTTAACTAGTGGCCTTCAGACCCTCTTGTAATGTGCAATAATTATTGAATACAAATATACCGGCTTTTGGTTGCTATGTAGCTGATCATGTAATCACATTAAATCCTGGTTGCTAGGTGACTATGTTACCAGGCGACGAGTGTATAGTAATACAATGGAGATCAGTCGTATGATGCGATGAGACGTGCACCGTACGTGATGACGCGCACGCAGCGTGTTACCATAGACGCTATTGGCTGTTGGAGGCACCACGTGACGAGATCACGTGGGTGCGCTCCAAACAATGCCGTGAACACTTCCGCCTCCCCCGGCGTGCGGCTCAGCAGCGACAGCAGGTGAGGCGGAAAGCAGCGAGCAACAGTCCACCTGGTAAATATACGGGATGGAGGAGAGGTATATTTGAGAGTATAAGTGGGTCTGATTAAGCACTATATTAAGTGTATGTATGTTCATGTTTTATATGTTCTATGTCGGGTTTTTCTGTATACTTTGTAATTATGGTGATGGCTATATATAGTTAAGCTGTATGGGTATCTATTGAACCTTGATAAAGGTCCTGATAAGGACCGAAACGTCGGTATGATGCTGTACATGATGCTCTATTAAAATCTTACTGGCTACAGAATCCGTCTGGTGAGTGCACTCCATACAGGAACTTTATGTATTCATGGAAAAAGGAAACGCTTCTTTGATCCTATGGAATATTGAGTGACACCCCAGCAATAATATACTGAATTGTGAGTGCAGACAACCCTATCTTCTCTGTATCTACCTAGACTCAGTAGAAACTCAGGCAGACTGATTGTGCAACTTGGCAGAGTGGCCAATACCATGGAGCAGATGAGAGCACACAACAGCCAACTGATAGCAGGTTTTCAGCGCATAATGGACGAACAACACCGCCATCAACAAGCCCTCATTCAAATCATTCAGAACAATCAGTTAATCACCGAAAGCCTGTCCAGAATAATCTCCAACAACACAGCCGCAACCACACAACTCACAGCAAGCCTCAACAACCTGAGCCAAAACATAAATGTGTTGGCATCCCAGCAACAAGGCTCAAGCTCAGGGACAACCACACCTAGCCAGACCCCAGTTACCTCCCCAGTTAGACGATCCAGCAGAACACGGCCCAATGTGCCATCACAATCCTCTGCAGCCAGCAAAAAAAAAAAAACTAGGAAATGAGCAAGCCTGCAACAAAATATACAGTATTTTCAAAGATATTTAAAGATTATAGAATTGTGGCCGACCAAATTCAAGTGTTTAAGGTAATAAATTACTCAAACGCTATATGTGTAATGTTTAATTTGTTATTGACTGACAGTGTAAGACGAAAATGTTATTGACTACCTGTAAACAACATGCCTAATATCAAACAATAACGCATCACAAACAGAATTCATAACTACATATATTTTAGGATTGGGGTTAGCCAATGTTGAGTAAGAAAAATTAAGACTTACCGGTAAAATGACGCAGAATCAGTTCTTGCCTTACCTGCCTCCCTACATCTGTACTCACACTGTCGCCAGATGTTTCTGTCTCCTCTACTTGCTGACTGTTTTCTTCATCACCAACATCATACTCCTCCTCCTCAACATGTGGCAGATGTTGACACAAACACATGTTATGAAGAAAACAGCAGAACACAATCCTAGTCACTTTTGAGGGACTATACAACAAAAGTCCTGCAGACTTATCCAGACACCGACACCTAGATTTCAGCACACAAAAACATCTCTCTATCACATTCCGCGTGGACTTATGTGCATTATTGTAATTGTGTTCAGCAGGGGAATCAGGTTGGGACAATGGAGTAAGAAGCCAAAAGAAGCAGCCATATCCCCCATCACCTGAAAGACAGATATAGCCAACATTAGGACATGTGGTTTAGGTAAATAAATAAAAACATAATGACGATGTTGAGGTTAACACACATACACACAACAAATTTGGAACATACCCAGCAGCCATCCATCAGGCATTTGTCCGGCCTCAAATTTCTCAAAGAGAGATGACTGACTGAGGATGACGGAGTCATGGTAGCCTCCAGGGTAACCCGCAACAACACTCATAATTTTTAGATTTGCAACACAAACCACCTGGACATTAGTGGAGTGGGCCAGATGTCTATTAGTATAAATGTATTGCCTGCCCCTAGGTGGTCTCAGCTCAACGTGTGTGCAATCTATGGCACCCAGCACATTGGGCATGCCAGCAAGCTCATAGAAAGATACCTTGACTGCATGCCACTGCGACTCCTGGGTAGGGAAGCAGATAGAGGCATCTATGTGTGGATACAAAGCATCCAAAACCTGAGTGGACATTACAAAATATAAGTTGAGTATCATGACCTGTAAAAAATACAACTGTGTTATATTACATAACAGAAGCACAACTTAGACATAGAGGAGTATGTACGTGTTAACTCACCTGATTTAAATATTTAGAAAAGGTGGGCTGTGAGATACCAATTACATCGCCAGTCACAGCCTGAAAGCTGCCAGTAGCCATAAAGTGCAACACAGCCAGGAGTTTGTCCAGGCCTGAGACAGAGCGAGAGCGTGCTGTCTCAGGGTCTAGGTCCAGTTTGACAAGGTCATACAGACGGAAAATGATGTTTGTATTTAGCCGGAACATCTGTATGACCTGGTCATCGGCCAATGCGTTTAAGTTTAAACGCCCCCTAAAAAAACGAGGCCTCCGCGGAACCTGGACAACCTGCTGACCATGTTCAGTTTCCTGGCCCTGGTTTATTGTAGCCTGATGGAGCAGTCTCAGGTATCCCACAGCAAACAAGAAATCAGTACTACACACGGCAGCAGCCATTTCAGAGTGAGCGATTTGAAAAATGTGCTTGGGTCCCTTTTAAAGGACCAAAAATGCAGGCGTGATTAATGTAGACTTTGAAACTCATGTAAACACGCTTCTCAAAAGCAGGTCTATTTTTTTCCTGCCTTTTTTTACAATTCGCTATTTTTCACGGCCGATAATGCACTTTCACGGTAGAGATTTGAAATACGAATGCATAGTAAATTACCGAGTTGCATACCTAAACAGCTGCGTTTGACCGATGGTGTATTCATTCGTATTTTTTTTCTTTGACTTCCAAAAAAATATGAATACCCTCATCACTGTCGAGATTTGAGTTTAGTAAATTCCCGAGATGACACTTTGATGAAAAAACACCAAATCGGTCAAAATCGGGAGCTTAGTAAATATACCCCTAGGTGTGCTGCTGGTAATAGAGGTTGTATGACCTCTCTTTAAACAAAGACAAACACATTTTGCAGTGCTCAATCCCTTGGTGCATTATTTTCATTTATTTAAACCCTTATTAATACATTGCACCACTAACCAATCTACCAAGCTAATTACCCCAGATTGTCACAATTCCTTAAATTACTTTTTATTTTTTGTTTACTATTATAGCTATTTTACTTCTGTAATTTAGCATTATTTTATTGCTGGGGCAACTCAGTTGTCATGGTAATACATATCTAGAGTGATAAGACAAACTGGAAGCTTGGGGCCTGATTCAGACTTGAACGCTGTTGTGCGAAATCGCACAGCGGACGATTATCGAATGACTGTGCCTGCATATGCACCGCAATGCACACACGCATTGCCAAACAGCGTTAGGATGGTGCAGAAATTTAGATTGCACAGGCGTTCGCAAGGTGATTGACAGGAAGCGACGTTTGTGGTTGGTAAGTGACCATTTTCTGGGAGTGCCCAAGCGTTTTCAGGGTGGGTGTGTGACGTCAGCTCAGACCCCGATTAGTTAATTTCTTCGCACTGTAGGGGTAAGTATTAAGCTACACACAGACTGCACACATTGCACAGAATGGGAAAAACATTCGATGGTGAGTGTGATGCGAACGGTTTTGCAGCTGTCCGCTGATTGTGGGGAATTTTCGCACACTTGCACGGGACGAATTTTCACTCCTACTGGGCGGCGACTATCTGATCGCAGGACAGGGTAATTTGCAGCACAGAGATCAGGTCTGAATTAGAGATGAGCGGGTTCGGTTCCTCTGAATCCGAACCCGCCCGAACTTCAGGTTTTTTACACGGGTCCGAGCAGGCTCGGATCTTCCCGCCTTGCTCGGCTAACCCGAGCGTGCCCGAACGTCATCATCACGCTGTCGGATTCTCGCGAGGCTCGGATTCTATCGCGAGACTCGGATTCTATATAAGGAGCCGCGCGTCGCCGCCATTTTCACACGTGCATTGAGAGTCATAGGGAGAGGACGTGGCTGGCGTCCTCTCCGTTTAGAGAAGAGAGAGACACAGTATTTTGGGGAGCATTATTAGGAGGAGTACTACTATACTGTATACTACTATACTACTTGCTGAAGTGATATTTATAGATTAGATAATAGATAGTGTGACTGTAAGTGTATTATCTGACTTGTGGGGGAGACACTGACAGTGGGGAGCAGTTAGAGTCTGAGAGCAGGACTCAGGAGTACATATAACGTACAGTGCACACTTTTGCTGCCAGAGTCAGTGCCACACTGCCATTGTTGTGACCACACTGACCACCAGTATAATAATATATTTTGTGATTGTCTGCTTAGGCCTCGGAGTACTAGTTGCAAGTTGCAACATGACCTGAAGTGACCACCAGTTTAATAATCAATCACCACCAGTTTAATATATATATATATATAAAATTGTATATAATATATATATATATATATATATATATATATATATATATAATATTGTATACCACCTACCCGTGGTTTTTTTTTTTCATTCTTCTTTATACATACTACTATAGTAGCTTACTGTAGCAGTCTGCGGTGCTGTGCTGACCTGACAGTGTCCAGCAGGTCCGTCATCAGTCATTACATAATAAATATATATAGTACCTGTCCGGCTGCAGTACTAGTGATATTATATTGATTTCATCTCATTATCAATAATTTATCATCCAGTCTAGACTCTATATTAGCAGCAGACACAGTACGTTAGTCCACGGCTGTAGCTACCTCTGTGTCGGCACTCGGCAGTCCATCCATAATTGTATACCACCTACCCGTGGTTTTTTTTTTTTCTTTCTTCTTTGTACATACTACTATAGAGTATAGTAGCTTACTGTAGCAGTCTGCGGTGCTGCTGAGCTGACAGTGTCCAGCAGGTCCGTCATCAGTCATCATTACCTAATAAATATATTATCTACCTGTCCGGCTGCAGTACTAGTGATATTATATATACATACATATATATATTGATTTCATCCCATTATCAATCATCCAGTCTATATTAGCAGCAGACACAGTACGTTAGTCCACGGCTGTAGCTACCTCTGTGTTGGCACTCGGCAGTCCATCCATAATTGTATACCACCTACCCGTGGTTTTTTTCTTTTCTTTCTTCTTTGTACATACTACTATAGTATAGTAGCTTACTGTAGCAGTCTGCGGTGCTGCTGAGCTGACAGTGTCCAGCAGGTCCGTCATCAGTCATCATTACCTAATAAATATATTATCTACCTGTCCGGCTGCAGTACTAGTGATATTATATATACATACATATATATATTGATTTCATCTCATTATCAATCATCCAGTCTATATTAGCAGCAGACACAGTACGTTAGTCCACGGCTGTAGCTACCTCTGTGTCGGCACTCGGCAGTCCATCCATAATTGTATACCACCTACCCGTGGTTTTTTTTTTTCTTTCTTCTTTGTACATGCTACTATAGAGTATAGTAGCTTACTGTAGCAGTCTGCGGTGCTGCTGAGCTGACAGTGTCCAGCAGGTCCGTCATCAGTCATCATTACCTAATAAATATATTATCTACCTGTCCGGCTGCAGTACTAGTGATATTATATATACATACATATATATATTGATTTCATCTCATTATCAATCATCCAGTCTATATTAGCAGCAGACACAGTACGGTAGTCCACGGCTGTAGCTACCTCTGTGTCGGCACTCGGCAGTCCATCCATAAGTATACTAGTATCCATCCATCTCCATTGTTTACCTGAGGTGCCTTTTAGTTGTGCCTATTAAAATATGGAGAACAAAAATGTTAAGGTTCCAAAATTAGGGAAAGATCAAGATCCACTTCCACCTCGTGCTGAAGCTGCTGCCACTAGTCATGGCCGAGACGATGAAATGCCAGCAACGTCGTCTGCCAAGGCCGATGCCCAATGTCATAGTACAGAGCATGTCAAATCCAAAACACCAAATATCAGTAAAAAAAGGACTCCAAAACCTAAAATAAAATTGTCGGAGGAGAAGCGTAAACTTGCCAATATGCCATTTACCACACGGAGTGGCAAGGAACGGCTGAGGCCCTGGCCTATGTTCATGGCTAGTGGTTCAGCTTCACATGAGGATGGAAGCACTCAGCCTCTCGCTAGAAAACTGAAAAGACTCAAGCTGGCAAAAGCACCGCAAAGAACTGTGCGTTCTTCGAAATCCCAAATCCACAAGGAGAGTCCAATTGTGTCGGTTGCGATGCCTGACCTTCCCAACACTGGACATGAAGAGCATGCACCTTTCACCATTTGCACGCCCCCTGCAAGTGCTGGAAGGAGCACCCGCAGTCCAGTTCCTGATAGTCAGATTGAAGATGTCAGTGTTGAAGTACACCAGGATGAGGAGGATATGGGTGTTGCTGGCGCGTTGGGGAGGAAATTGACCAGGAGGATTCTGATGGTGAGGTGGTTTGTTTAAGTCAGGCACCCGGGGAGACACCTGTTGTCCGTGGGAGGAATATGGCCGTTGACATGCCTGGTGAAAATACCAAAAAAATCAGCTCTTCAGTGTGGAGGTATTTCAACAGAAAAGCGGACAACAGGTGTCAAGCCGTGTGTTGCCTTTGTCAAGCTGTAATAAGTAGGGGTAAGGACGTTAACCACCTCGGAACATCCTCCCTTATACGTCACCTGCAGCGCATTCATAATAAGTCAGTGACAAGTTCAAAAACTTTGGGTGACAGCGGAAGCAGTCCACTGACCAGTAAATCCCTTCCTCTTGTAACCAAGCTCACGCAAACCACCCCACCAACTCCCTCAGTGTCAATTTCCTCCTTCCCCAGGAATGCCAATAGTCCTGCAGGCCATGTCACTGGCAATTCTGACGATTCCTCTCCTGCCTGGGATTCCTCCGATGCATCCTTGCGTGTAACGCCTACTGCTGCTGGCGCTGCTGTTGTTGCTGCTGGGAGTCGATGGTCATCCCAGAGGGGAAGTCGGAAGACCACTTGTACTACTTCCAGTAAGCAATTGACTGTCCAACAGTCCTTTGCGAGGAAGATGAAATATCACAGTTACCAAATACCATCACACGTTACCAAATACCATCTAGGTTCCACTTCTCTAGGCAGGCGATACCGAAAATGTACACAGACCTCAGAAAAAGACTCACCAGTGTCCTAAAAAATGCAGCTGTACCCAATGTCCACTTAACCACGGACATGTGGACAAGTGGAGCAGGGCAGGGTCAGGACTATATGACTGTGACAGCCCACTGGGTAGATGTATGGACTCCCGCCGCAAGAACAGCAGCGGCGGCACCAGTAGCAGCATCTCGCAAACGCCAACTCTTTCCTAGGCAGGCTACGCTTTGTATCACCGCTTTCCAGAATACGCACACAGCTGAAAACCTCTTACGGCAACTGAGGAAGATCATCGCGGAATGGCTTACCCCAATTGGACTCTCCTGTGGATTTGTGGCATCGGACAACGCCAGCAATATTGTGTGTGCATTAAATATGGGCAAATTCCAGCACGTCCCATGTTTTGCACATACCTTGAATTTGGTGGTGCAGAATTTTTTTAAAAACGACAGGGGCGTGCAAGAGATGCTGTCGGTGGCCAGAAGAATTGCGGGACACTTTCGGCGTACAGGCACCACGTACAGAAGACTGGAGCACCACCAAAAACTACTGAACCTGCCCTGCCATCATCTGAAGCAAGAAGTGGTAACGAGGTGGAATTCAACCCTCTATATGCTTCAGAGGTTGGAGGAGCAGCAAAAGGCCATTCAAGCCTATACAATTGAGCACGATATAGGAGGTGGAATGCACCTGTCTCAAGCGCAGTGGAGAATGATTTCAACGTTGTGCAAGGTTCTGATGCCCTTTGAACTTGCCACACGTGAAGTCAGTTCAGACACTGCCAGCCTGAGTCAGGTCATTCCCCTCATCAGGCTTTTGCAGAAGAAGCTGGAGACATTGAAGGAGGAGCTAACACGGAGCGATTCCGCTAGGCACGTGGGACTTGTGGATGGAGCCCTTAATTCGCTTAACAAGGATTCACGGGTGGTCAATCTGTTGAAATCAGAGCACTACATTTTGGCCACCGTGCTCGATCCTAGATTTAAAGCCTACCTTGGATCTCTCTTTCCGGCAGACACAAGTCTGCTGGGGTTGAAAGACCTGCTGGTGAGAAAATTGTCAAGTCAAGCGGAACGCGACCTGTCAACATCTCCTCCTTCACATTCTCCCGCAACTGGGGGTGCGAGGAAAAGGCTCAGAATTCCGAGCCCACCCGCTGGCGGTGATGCAGGGCAGTCTGGAGCGACTGCTGATGCTGACATCTGGTCCGGACTGAAGGACCTGACAACGATTACAGACATGTCGTCTACTGTCACTGCATATGATTCTCTCACCATTGAAAGAATGGTGGAGGATTATATGAGTGACCGCATCCAAGTAGGCACGTCACACAGTCCGTACTTATACTGGCAGGAAAAAGAGGCAATTTGGAGGCCCTTGCACAAACTGGCTTTATTCTACCTAAGTTGCCCTCCCACAAGTGTGTACTCCGAAAGAGTGTTTAGTGCCGCCGCTCACCTTGTCAGCAATCGGCGTACGAGGTTACATCCAGAAAATGTGGAGAAGATGATGTTCATTAAAATGAATTATAATCAATTCCTCCGTGGAGACATTGACCAGCAGCAATTGCCTCCACAAAGTACACAGGGAGCTGAGATGGTGGATTCCAGTGGGGACGAATTGATAATCTGTGAGGAGGGGGATGTACACGGTGATATATCGGAGGATGATGATGAGGTGGACATCTTGCCTCTGTAGAGCCAGTTTGTGCAAGGAGAGATTAATTGCTTCTTTTTTGGTGGGGGTCCAAACCAACCCGTCATTTCAGTCACAGTCGTGTGGCAGACCCTGTCACTGAAATGATGGGTTGGTTAAAGTGTGCATGTCCTGTTTATACAACATAAGGGTGGGTGGGAGGGCCCAAGGACAATTCCATCTTGCACCTCTTTTTTCTTTAATTTTTCTTTGCGTCATGTGCTGTTTGTGGAATGTTTTTTGGAAGGGCCATCCTGCGTGACACTGCAGTGCCACTCCTAGATGGGCCCGGTGTTTGTGTCGGCCACTAGGGTCGCTTATCTTACTCACACAGCTACCTCATTGCGCCTCTTTTTTTCTTTGCGTCATGTGCTGTTTGGGGAGGGTTTTTTGGAATGGCCATCCTGCGTGACACTGCAGTGCCACTCCTAGATGGGCCCGGTGTTTGTGTCGGCCACTAGGGTCGCTTATCTTACTCACACAGCTACCTCATTGCGCCTCTTTTTTTCTTTGCGTCATGTGCTGTTTGGGGAGGGTTTTTTGGAAGGGCCATCCTGCGTGACACTGCAGTGCCACTCCTAGATGGGCCCGGTGTTTGTGTCGGCCATTAGGGTCGCTTATCTTACTCACACAGCTACCTCATTGCGCCTCTTTTTTTCTTTGCGTCATGTGCTGTTTGGGGAGGGTTTTTTGGAATGGCCATCCTGCGTGACACTGCAGTGCCACTCCTAGATGGGCACGGTGTTTGTGTCGGCCACTAGGGTCGCTTAGCTTAGTCATCCAGCGACCTAGGTGCAAATTTTAGGACTAAAAATAATATTGTGAGGTGTGAGGTATTCAGAATAGACTGAAAATGAGTGGAAATTATGGTTTTTGAGGTTAATAATACTTTGGGATCAAAATGACCCCCAAATTCTATGATTTAAGCTGTTTTTTAGTGTTTTTTAAAAAAAACACCCGAATCCAAAACACACCCGAATCCGACAAAAAAAATTCGGTGAGGTTTTGCCAAAACGCGGTCGAACCCAAAACACGGCCGCGGAACCGAACCCAAAACCAAAACACAAAACCCGAAAAATTTCAAGTGCACATCTCTAGTCTGAATTAGGCCCTTGGTTTGAACTTAACAGTTCACTTTTATGATGGAAAGCTTTTTAAAAAAACAAAACAAACAATAAAAACAAACAAAAACACAATAAAATAAATACGACAGATATGAAATAAAGTTGCATTATATGTTCCCTACTCCCTTATTTTTGGGGGGTCTGTTAAAGAGCCTTATCCATTTAAAAAAGTTAAAGGCTGAAAAATAACTTAAAATACTGCAGTAAAAATTAATTTACTCAGTTTTTCAATGTATTAATTATTTTCCGAGGTGGTGTTGGAGTCAGACGAAATGACTCCAGCTTCTAACTAAAAACTTATAATATTATAAAAATATCAGTGATGATATTAACAAATGTACAAGCGTCTATGAGTCACCATTCCCCATTTGCCAGACATTTCTCCAGACCAGTCTCATATGTATCTGAACACATGAGCCATTACTTTGCAGAAGAGAAATGCTAAACAGCATGAATAGAAAGACGATAAAGGAGTGTTGATCAACATAACAAATTTTAAAAAAACAAAGACCAGCACAGCAGTGTTTGTTCTGTTCTGAAAAAAATATCAATTTGTTAAAAAGATGGTGAAAACTAGATGCATGGTGAAGTTGAAGTGTCTCTTGTCCAGACTGATCACTGCGAATTTAAGTAAGAAATAATAATGGGCCCTCATTCCGAGTTGTTCGCTCGCAAGCTGCTTTTAGCAGATTTACTCACGCTAAGCCGCCGCCTACTGGGAGTGAATCTTAGCTTCTTAAAATTGCGAACGACGTATTCGCAATATTGCGATTACACCTCTCAGCAGTTTCTGAGTAGCTCCAGACTTACTCTGCATCTGCGATCAGTTCAGTGCTTGTCGTTCCTGGTTTGACGTCATAAACACACCCAGCGTTCGCCCAGACACTCCCCCGTTTCTC
Source organism: Pseudophryne corroboree (assembly GCF_028390025.1). Taxonomy (NCBI): domain Eukaryota; kingdom Metazoa; phylum Chordata; class Amphibia; order Anura; family Myobatrachidae; genus Pseudophryne; species Pseudophryne corroboree. The sequence continues at coordinate 576,282,953 of NC_086447.1, read as the reverse complement.
CAGCCACTCCCGCGTTTTTCCCAGAAACGGTAGCGTTTTTTCACACACACCCATAAAACGGCGAGTTTCCGCCCAGAAACACCCACTTCCTGTCAATCACACTACGATCAACAGAACGATGAAAAAGCCGTGAGTAAAATTCCTAACTGCATAGCAAATTTACTTGGCGCAGTCGCACTGCGGACATTGCGCATGCGCACTAAGCGGAAAATCGCTGCGATGTGAAAAAATTTACCGAGCGAACAACTCGGAATGACCCCCGAGATACTATTAATTTTGATAGTGATACAGTACAAACCAGGGAGAACTGATGAGTACTAAACTGATGTTAGTATAGTAGGAGAGATGTAGCTATAAAAGCTGCAGGGTGTGCAGTACACGGGTATCTTTGTTACATAGCATACAGGAAAATTATGTAATAGCGTAATAGAAGTAAATACAACAGGAAGCGGTTACATACCGGGAGTTGGGATCCCAGCGGTCAAAATACTGACGTCGGAATCACAACAGTGGGTGAAATGCCGACACTGGAATACCGGCGAAACAGGCTATTCTCGCTCTGTGAAAGAGAAAAAAAATATTCCCCTCTGTGGGTGTTTACAAAACCCACAGAGGGAGTATACAAGCTGTGGCGACCGCAGCGAGCCACTGTGCCCGTAGCGCGGTGAGCACAACAAGCCCAGGGGCATATGTAATAAGCCTTGGAGACAAAGCAATGCTGAGAGAGATAAACTACTAGCTCCTGTCATTTTTCAAACACAGCATGTAACACAGCAGTTAGGAGCTGATTGGCTGTTACTTTATCTTTCTCCACTTTATTTCTCATCAAAGGTTAGTACATTTCCCCCCCAGAGAAGGAGCGCCTATTTGTGGAACAGCACGTAGTTGAAATACAACAAATTGCATCTAATTCACATTCCAAAAAAAACTTAAGTAAATTTGTGTCCTGCAGCATATGGTACAGATGTTTCCTCAGAAATCATTGCTGCAGTCTCGCCAAACAGCCCCTCTCGGTGCACCAGGTCCTGTGAGAATCTGTTAGCCTTGGGCATCTTTTTTGCCTCTTTTTTCCCCTCAAAATTCATCTTAGTCACAACGCGATGCAGTTAGAATGCACCAGGGGACTGTGACTAATTTGATATGCTACACTTGTATATTTGTTGGTTGTCCTTAGCTCCCAATCCGGCAGGGTAGATCCCAAATTGTGGTGTCGCTTGTCACTTGGCAGGGTGAACAGCAATTCTCTAACGCGTTTCGCACACCGGTGCTTTTTCACTCTTTGAAAAAGCACCTGTGTGCGAAACCAGCGAGACCTCACACACCTGCCGCCCAAGCTGAACCGCAATCAGAGGAGACGCGGCCAGCCAGGTGGAGAGTCTGTTCTGCAAGCGTCCACATACAAGCGGCCCCAACACGCTGAGGGTTAGAGACCATCCAGTACCGCTACCACCACGGAGGACAGACGGGGGAAAGGGAGAGTAAACACTGCCGCTGTGCACAGCGAGGATCTCCCCAGCACGTCTGTATTCACGGACACGGTGGTAAGCGGCTTATTTCAGTGAATAAACTGTCAGTTTATGGACTATGCCCAGTATATGAATAAGAACTGTGTCTATATACAAAGAACTGAGTTCCATCATATTTGGAAAAACACCATTAATGCTGTGGAAATACAAGCTATGCTGCACTTACTTTAGTGGAACTAAGAATTGTTTCTAATAGGTCTGAGCAGTGAGCACTGGATGTTTAAACAGAGAAATAATATTATAACTTTTAGAATGAGCTCTTAATGAACATGCATGCATATTGAGTTTTTTAACATATTGTTGTGTGAGATATAACTTTTGCACTATAATAAAAACCAGAGAGGTGATTTAAACGTGTCTTTATTCATATACGCACCTGGAGAGATAGCGCAATCAGTCATTTATTTTTTCTTGTGCAGTTTTTTGGTCAATGAGGAGGGAGAACAAGCTAGTTCTCCACCTCATGATCAAGCTTTAGCTGTACGTACACAGGTACAGCTGGACAGAGATTGCAGTTTATAGTCTATTATAAATTATAAATTAAAAATTAAGTAGTATAATCAATTAATTAGCGCCTGGATCAGAGTTCTTTTTTCTGGTTTTGGAATGTAACAGCCGCAGCTTTTTTCCAATACAAGTTCCGCTGAGCTTTGTATACAGACTCAGTCACGTAAAATATACAAGTGTCGCATGTAAAATGAATCAGCACAGTTTCCTACTGTGTCATAGTCACATGGTGCTTCACCAAAAGATGACCACCACTACAGAGTTGCATGGGACCTGGCAGCTCACTTGCGCCAGGCATCTCATGCTGCGTGGTGTATAAAGGCTAGATATATGAGGATACATCTGTACATATGGTAATATATTGTTAGGGTATATCACAATCTAATAATGCTTGATGGCAGAGACACAAACATCTATAGTCAATTGTGTTTTCATTTCTGGAAAAGTCTGCAGCGCGGGTAAGTTGAGAATATGGTGAGAAAATGAGTTGCGGTGATTTCTATATAAATCACTGCATCTTTTTTTCTCACAGCCCCAGAGCAAGTAATGATTAATTAAGCAATTGGAAGTTTCCAATTAGCTTAATTAGTCCTTAATTTCTCACTTTCTGAAGTAGTGTCTTCTTCCTCCGGATCACGACAGGCTTGTCTTCTGCAGCAGCGGTGTGTGTGTGTGTGTGTGTGTGTGTGTGTGTGTGTGTGTGTGTGTGTGTGTGTGTAAGTATGTGGGTGCTGTGGGACCACTATGACCCCCTGTTGTGTGTGTGTGTGTGTGTGTGTGTGTGTGTGTGTGTGTGTGACCCCCCCCCCATGCCCCATGTGTGTGGCCCCCAGCGTGTATCCAGAGGCAGCATTAGGAAGAACTACATCTCCCAACAGCCACCTCCCCACCCAGCATCCTCCTTTGCAGTGGAAAGATGGAGGGTAGATGACCGGGAGCTGCGGAGACCACTGAACCGCCCGGAACACAGAGGTAAGTATCTAATTTTTTTTCTCACACTGCAGGGTTTTCAAAGCAGAAAACCAAGCATGCATATTTTTTTTTATCAAATACCGTGGGTATCGGGAGCACACATACTAGCAGTAATCCAAAATTTTTGGTGTGAGGTCTCCGAGGTTTTATTGCAGTCAAAACCTCATTCCCAATTGGATATGTGTAGATATAGAGGTGTAGTTTTCCTAGGTAATGAAAAATATAGGGAAAATTAGAAAAGGAGTGGCATGACTTCTGCTTTCCCCTGTGTGTTCATGGATAGTGAACAGGGGATGAGAGAGTCAGTAACACTCCTCAGAGAGTAACGAGAGTGGCAAAGTGTGCAAAGTAGCTTCTGCTTTCCACCTTTATGTCATGACACAGTGAATGATAGATGTGAGAGTCTCCTGTGCAGCTGTGCCACCCTAACTCAGACATTCACAATAGCATGCATTGGCTATTGCAATTACCTTCCTATTGGCCTTCCTCTCACTTTTACATTCTATTTTATAAGCAGCAGCTAGACTAATTTTCCTTACTCAAAACTCTGCTGCCGCTTTGCCAGTTCCTACATTGGTTACCAAATAGTTGTTTCTACTTACTGGGATTCACTGTGCACCTTCTGTGCATAAAAAAATGGAAGTGTCATAACTTTACGTGAGCACGGCCACATATCACACGGCCATAGGCATAGGCAAACTAGACAATTGCCTAGGGCATTTGATATACCTAGGGGCATCAGCAGCTTCTGCTGATTAAAATGATATGCGGCATGCCTATATTCTGTGTGTAGCATTTCTTATGCAGGTACAGCCACAGTCTCACACAATATACAGTATAGGCATGCTGCATATCATTTTAATCAGCAGAATCTGCTTGTGCATCCTAGCCACATAGCAATGCAAAAAAGATGCATTTTCTTAAAAAGGTGCCCGACGTTAGCATTGAGGCAAGATTTATGAGGACACATCTGTATCCAAGCAGAGGCAGAGGTCACAGTGTTAGTGGCAGTGTGAGTGCTGTGTGCATGTGAGTGGGTTGGTTGTGCAGTAGTGTTCGGAATATGTGTAAGGAGCATTACGTGTGTCATGTAAAAATGCATTAATAATGTGCAACATATGTGTAAGGGGCACTATGTGTGTCATTATGTGGGGCATTAATAATGTGCGGCATAATTGGGGTGGTATTCATGTGACCGACGGTCGGGAGACGGACGGTCACATGACCGCCTCCAGCATCCCGACCCTTACTATCCCGATGGTCGGCATGCCGACCAACAGGGACTATTTCCACTCGTGGGTGTCCACGACACCCATAGAGCGGGAATAGAACCCGTGGCGACCGTAGGTCGCCACCGAGCCCACAAGGGCTTGCTGCACTCGCCCCTCCTCGCCGGGATCCCGGCGTTGGTATGCTGCCGGGATCCCGGCGTCGGTAAGCTGACCAGCAGTCAGGAGACCGCCGGTCAGCCATACTACACCCGCATAATTGTAACAGGGTACTACTGTATGTGTGTCATTATGTTTATAGGGGCACTAATAATGTGCAGCAAATGTGTAGGGGGCACTATGTGTGTCATTATGTGTATAAGGGCATTAATAATGTGTGGCATATATGTAAGGGACATTATGTGTAAAAGGGCATTAATAAAGGTTGTCATAATGTGTAAGGTGCATTATGTTTATAAGGACATTAATAATGTGTAAGGGGCATTACTGTGTGGAATTATGAGTATAAATGCATTACTAATGTGTGGCATTATGTGTATAAGGTGCTCTACTATGTGGCGTTGCATATAGAAAGGGCACTACTGTGTCGTCTAATATGAATAAAGAGCAATAGCGTGTGGTGTAATGTGAATAATGAGCAATTCAGTGTGATGTAATGTGAATAAGGGGCTCTACAGTGAGGAGTAATGTTTATGAGGTAAAGTAATACTACTCAGGGATGTAATATGAATTATGGACACTATCGCATGATCAAATGTGAATAAAGTTGCAGTACTGTGTGGCGTAATTGGAATTGGGGTTACTATTGTGTGGCCATGCCCCTTGCCAGCAAAAACACACCCCTTTTTGGGCTGTGCGCCAAATGTGCGAACTGTTCCTATTTAAAATATAGGGGGTACAACCCCAAAATAAGGACTGTGTCACGATCCGGGTATCTGGACGCCATTTCTTACCCATCAGATGCCTCCTAAGGCTGGCTCAGCGCTCCAGGACCGGATCCCATCTGTTATCCTAATGTTCACATTCCTGCATCCTCTCCTGTCTCTCTGAGACGCTGTCACAGTAACGCCTTATTACATCTGGCATGGCGTCTCCCGCGGCCTCCGCCGCCGTCCCTGAGCTTCTGCATGCAGAGTGTCAGAGTGGCGATTACGTCAGCCGCGGCCTCCGCTGTGTCCGCGTGGTTGGATGTGCACTTGTCAGCCTGGCGTCTCCTGTCTCCAGTGGCCGGCGCCGCCATTACTGTTTTCATTACCACATGGATTACAAACCAAACTTCCCTCCAAGTGTCTGCATGGGCGCAGCCATCTTGGATTCTGTCAGCTGATCATTTCCTCCAATCTGTTGTCAGTATTGTTAATCTGCATAATTGCCTAGCCAATCCCTTCCTTGCTGCAGGTATAAATACACTGTGCCTGAGCAAGGAAGGCGTCAGTGCTTTGGTTGTCAAACCTAGTTCCTGTTTGTCTCTCTCCTGTGATTGTCTTCCAGGTTCCAGCTCCTGTCTCAAGACTTCCACCATAGAGACCCGCACCAGCATTCCACCTGCGGTGTAGCCTGACTCTCCAATCCATTGTGGATTCATCTGTTTCCAGCTACAACATTACCTGCTTCCAGCTCAGCTTCCAGCAGAGTACAGCTTCCCTTAAAGGGCCGGTGTCCTTTCTACACTTTACCACTCTCCACCGGTATTATTATTTCTCCGCTCTCAAGTTCTACATTTCAGTTCATATTTCATCGCTCCCAAGTTCATTTATTATTTAACTGGTTCCAGCCAGTATCCACTCCGTGCTAACAACAGTCTGGTTCCAGCCAGTATCCACAGCAGCTGTTTTACCTTCAGCAACCCAGCTTTTCCTGGAACACCAGCTGGCACAATCCTGGGTTATCTCCATTGCTACAGTCGGGCCTGGTAAGGACTTTCCATCTAGAAGATCATAAGAACTATCTCACTCTACCAGTGCCCTGTGGCTCCTGCCATCCTGTAGTACCCAGGAACTGTATTTATTATTTGCTGACTTTTACGTTTTCTTTTACTGCTGCTGTGTTGCGGAGTTGTCATAATAAACATCATTGACTTTTATCTAAGTTGTCGTGGTCACGCCTTCGGGCAGTTATTATTCATGTTACTTACATGTCCAGGGGTCTGATACAACCTCCCAGGTTCCGGTACATCTCAGCCCCTACAACTGAGGCTGCCTCCCGTCAGCTCAGGCCCTCAGTTGTGACAGTAAGCACTGACCTAATGAATCCAGCCGGAGACCAGGATCAAGCGGCCAGGCCGATGCAAGAAATGGCAGCCCGACTAGAACATCAGGAGGCTGCACAGGGCCACATCATCCGCTGTCTCCAGGATCTCTCTACTCGGCTGGATGGGATTCAGACAACTCTCCGTGGATCAGGCGCATCTGGTGCGTCAACCACAGTGACTCCAGCTATAACCCCACCCACCTTACCCATTTCTGCTCCACGTCTTCATCTTCCAACGCCAGCAAAATTTGACGGATCTCCAAGATTCTGCAGGGGATTTCTCAACCAGTGTGAGATTCAGTTTGAGCTACAACCTGGCAATTTTCCCAGTGACCGTACAAAAATTGCCTACATCATCTCTCTTCTCAGTGGCTCCGCCCTTGACTGGGCATCACCGTTATGGGAGAGGTCCGACACCCTGCTATCTTCTTACACTGCATTCGTGTCAACATTCAGGCGCATCTTCGACGAGCCAGGCCGGGTAACCTCAGCTTCATCCGAGATTCTCCGTTTACGCCAGGGGTCACGTACTGTAGGACAATATCTGATACAGTTCCAGATCCTGGCATCCGAACTGGCATGGAACGACGAGGCCCTGTATGCTGCATTCTGGCATGGCTTATCTGAGCTTATTAAAGATGAGTTAGCTACCAGAGACTTACCTTCTAAGTTAGATGAGCTAATCTCACTCTGCACGAAAGTTGATTTACGTTTCAGAGAGAGAGCAACTGAGCGTGGAAGATCATCTGCTCCAAAATCTTCTGCTCCTTCTCCTCGTCAACTGTCACCATCTAAAGATGAGCCCATGCAAATTGGCCGTTCCCGTTTAACTCCTGCTGAGCGCCGAAGACGTCTCTCTGAGTCTCTTTGTCTTTACTGTGCAGCTCCGTCTCACACCATCAATGCCTGTCCCGAACGTCCGGGAAAACTCCAAACCCTAGCTCGCCCAGGAGAGGGCCGGCTAGGAGTAATGATCTCCTCTCCATCTCCTCATGATTGTAATCTCCCAGTCTCGCTTCAAGTTGCTCAACGTTATCGGAACGTCATTGCTCTCCTTGATTCCGGAGCAGCTGGGAACTTTATTACTGAAGCCTATGTTAAACGGTGGTCCCTACCCACCGAGAGACTTCCTTCCTCCTTTTCCTTAACTGCCGTGGATGGCAGTAAAATTTTTGATACTGTTATTGCTCTAAGGACTCTACCAGTTCGTCTGAGAGTGGGAGTTCTTCATTCCGAACTTATTTCACTTTTAGTGATTCCAAGAGCCACACATCCTGTGGTCCTGGGCCTTCCATGGCTCCGTCTTCACAATCCTACAATTGATTGGACGACTACGCAAATCCTGGCATGGGGTTCCTCCTGTGCAGAGACATGTTTGTTTAAAGTATTGCCTGTCTGTTCTTCCTCCCCCAGGTCGTCTGATGTTCCACCTCCTCCATATCAAGATTTCACGGATGTGTTCAGTAAAGCTTCTGCTGATATCCTTCCTCCTCATAGAGAATGGGACTGCCCGATTGATCTCGTTCCAGGGAAGGTTCCACCTCGAGGCCGAACTTATCCGTTGTCTCTGCCTGAGACGCATTCTATGGAGGAATACATTAAAGAGAACCTAGCAAAGGGGTTCATTCGACCTTCTTCTTCCCCAGCCGGCGCAGGCTTCTTTTTTGTAAAAAAGAAAGATGGTGGTCTGCGGCCGTGCATCGACTACAGAGGTTTGAACGACATTACCATCAAGAACCGTTATCCTTTACCCCTGATTACTGAGCTCTTTGACAGAGTTAGCGGAGCTACCATCTTTACAAAGCTGGACTTGCGAGGTGCATACAATCTCATCCGGATCCGTGAGGGTGACGAGTGGAAGACCGCCTTTAACACCCGTGACGGACATTATGAGTACCTCGTCATGCCCTTCGGATTGAGCAATGCTCCAGCTGTCTTCCAGCATTTTGTCAATGAGATTTTCAGAGACATTCTATACCGTCATGTCGTGGTCTATCTAGACGATATCCTCATTTTTGCCAACGATTTAGAGGAACATCGTTTTTGGGTTAAAGAGGTTCTGTCCCGTCTCCGTGTCAATCATCTCTATTGCAAATTAGAAAAATGCGTCTTTGAAGTCAAGTCCATTCCGTTTCTAGGGTACATTGTGTCCGGTTCCGGACTAGAGATGGATCCTGAGAAACTACAAGCAATTCAGAATTGGCCGGTACCCTTAACCCTCAAAGGGGTCCAGAGGTTCTTAGGGTTCGCCAATTATTACCGAAAGTTTATACGAGACTTTTCCACCATTGTGGCGCCTATTACTGCTTTCACCAAGAAGGGTGCTAACCCGTCCAAGTGGTCTGAAGAAGCCATGCAAGCTTTTCATCTTTTAAAACAGAGGTTCATCTCTGCGCCTGTCCTGAAACAGCCTGACATCGACTCTCCTTTCATCCTAGAGGTGGATGCCTCCTCCGTTGGAGTAGGAGCGGTGTTATCTCAGAGGGCTAAAGATGGCCATTTACATCCTTGCAGTTTCTTCTCCCGGAAGTTCTCCCCAGCTGAGCGCAACTATGCCATTGGCGACCAGGAGTTGCTAGCCATCAAGCTCGCTCTAGAAGAGTGGAGGTATCTGTTGGAGGGAGCTTCTCATTTAATCACCATACTTACAGACCACAAGAACCTTTTATACCTGAAGGGCGCACAATGTCTCAACCCTCGTCAGGCCAGATGGGCACTTTTCTTTTCCAGGTTCGACTTTAAACTCCAGTTCTGTCCGGGCTCTCAGAATCGCAAGGCCGATGCCCTTTCCCGCTCATGGGAGCAAGAAAATGAGTCAGAGTCTTCAGACAAGCATCCTATTATAAATCCGTTGGCATTTTCCACGGTAGGGATGGACTCTACGCCCCCATCAGGGAAAAGTTTTGTGAAGCCGATGCTAAGGAAGAAGCTCATGCATTGGGCCCATGCTTCCCGTTTTGCCGGACATACAGGTATCCAAAAAACCCTGGAGTTTATCTCTAGGTCCTATTGGTGGCCAACTCTGAAAAAGGACGTCTTGGAGTTTATTGCATCTTGCCCAAAGTGTGCCCAACATAAAGTATCCCGCCAGTCGCCTGCGGGGCAACTGGTTCCACTATCCGTTCCCCGTCGACCATGGACCCACTTGTCGATGGATTTCATTACAGACTTACCCATGTGCAACAAGTTCAATACCATCTGGGTGGTAGTTGACCGGTTCACCAAGATGGCACACTTCATTCCTCTCACCGGTCTTCCGTCAGCTTCCAAGTTGGCTCAAGTATTCATACAAGAGATCTTCCGACTCCACGGTCTTCCTGAAGAAATTATCTCAGATCGAGGAGTTCAATTCACAGCCAAATTCTGGCGAAGTTTATGTCAAGTCCTCCAAGTCAAGCTAAAGTTTTCCACGGCTTACCATCCTCAGACCAATGGTCAAACCGAGAGGGTGAATCAGGACTTGGAGGCCTTCCTCCGCATCTATGTGTCCTCCTCTCAAGATGACTGGGTTCAATTACTTCCCTGGGCCGAGTTCTGTCATAACAACCAGTATCATTCTTCATCTGCTTCAACACCATTCTTCACTAACTTTGGATTCCACCCTAAAGTCCCTGAGTTCCAACCGCTTCCAGCAACTTCTGTTCCCGCAGTGGATATCACCTTGCATCAGTTTGCCAATATCTGGAAGAGCGTACGATCAGCTCTGCTCAAGGCATCGTTCAGGTACAAGAAGTTTGCGGATAAGAAGCGTCGAGCAGTTCCTGCTCTCAAGGTGGGTGATCGGGTATGGTTATCCACGAAGAATTTGAGGTTAAGAGTTCCCAGTATGAAGTTTGCACCTCGCTATATCGGTCCTTTCAAGATTGAACAAGTCATCAATCCTGTTGCTTACAGACTCCAGTTGCCTCCCTTCTTAAAAATACCCAGGACATTCCATGTTTCCCTGTTGAAACCGCTGATCTTGAATCGGTTTCATTCCTCACTTCCTCCAACTCCGAAAGTCCAAACTCAACGAGGCGTTGAGTATGAAGTGGCCAAGATCCTGGACTCACGTCACCGTTACGGTCAACTACAATATCTTATTGACTGGAAGGGTTATGGTCCTGAGGAACGTTCATGGACCAATGCTTCTGATGTCCATGCTCCTGCCTTGGTCCGGAGATTCCATTCCAAGTTTCCTCAAAAGCCAAAGAAGTGTCCTGGGGCCACTCCTAAAGGGGGGGGGTGCTGTCACGATCCGGGTATCTGGACGCCATTTCTTACCCATCAGATGCCTCCTAAGGCTGGCTCAGCGCTCCAGGACCGGATCCCATCTGTTATCCTAATGTTCACATTCCTGCATCCTCTCCTGTCTCTCTGAGACGCTGTCACAGTAACGCCTTATTACATCTGGCATGGCGTCTCCCGCGGCCTCCGCCGCCGTCCCTGAGCTTCTGCATGCAGAGTGTCAGAGTGGCGATTACGTCAGCCGCGGCCTCCGCTGTGTCCGCGTGGTTGGATGTGCACTTGTCAGCCTGGCGTCTCCTGTCTCCAGTGGCCGGCGCCGCCATTACTGTTTTCATTACCACATGGATTACAAACCAAACTTCCCTCCAAGTGTCTGCATGGGCGCAGCCATCTTGGATTCTGTCAGCTGATCATTTCCTCCAATCTGTTGTCAGTATTGTTAATCTGCATAATTGCCTAGCCAATCCCTTCCTTGCTGCAGGTATAAATACACTGTGCCTGAGCAAGGAAGGCGTCAGTGCTTTGGTTGTCAAACCTAGTTCCTGTTTGTCTCTCTCCTGTGATTGTCTTCCAGGTTCCAGCTCCTGTCTCAAGACTTCCACCATAGAGACCCGCACCAGCATTCCACCTGCGGTGTAGCCTGACTCTCCAATCCATTGTGGATTCATCTGTTTCCAGCTACAACATTACCTGCTTCCAGCTCAGCTTCCAGCAGAGTACAGCTTCCCTTAAAGGGCCGGTGTCCTTTCTACACTTTACCACTCTCCACCGGTATTATTATTTCTCCGCTCTCAAGTTCTACATTTCAGTTCATATTTCATCGCTCCCAAGTTCATTTATTATTTAACTGGTTCCAGCCAGTATCCACTCCGTGCTAACAACAGTCTGGTTCCAGCCAGTATCCACAGCAGCTGTTTTACCTTCAGCAACCCAGCTTTTCCTGGAACACCAGCTGGCACAATCCTGGGTTATCTCCATTGCTACAGTCGGGCCTGGTAAGGACTTTCCATCTAGAAGATCATAAGAACTATCTCACTCTACCAGTGCCCTGTGGCTCCTGCCATCCTGTAGTACCCAGGAACTGTATTTATTATTTGCTGACTTTTACGTTTTCTTTTACTGCTGCTGTGTTGCGGAGTTGTCATAATAAACATCATTGACTTTTATCTAAGTTGTCGTGGTCACGCCTTCGGGCAGTTATTATTCATGTTACTTACATGTCCAGGGGTCTGATACAACCTCCCAGGTTCCGGTACATCTCAGCCCCTACAACTGAGGCTGCCTCCCGTCAGCTCAGGCCCTCAGTTGTGACAGACTGCTATGGGTGAGGGATGATGGTGCTGGGAAATAGGTGCAAGGTCAGAGGCGGAACCAACGGTGGTGCTAGGGGGCACCAGCCAAAATCTTGCCTAGGGCATCATATTGGTTAGGACCGGCTCTGTCACAGGGGCATGTCTGCATGACATGTCCCCAGTTACTCATGGCTCGGGGTCCATCACACCACCAAATGCTGTGACTTTCTCAGCAGCGCAGCTATTGGCGCCGGTGGCAAGAGGTACAGAGAACCGGCTATTGATTTCTTAATATTACGCTATACTTCCACCTTATTTAAACCTCTGCAAATACTTCTACCAACATAGAAAGTCACCAACAAAGCTGCACCAACATACTCCTCTTGTCTCATTTTTCTACCAAACTCAATTTCTCAGCTCTGCCAAAGATCTTCACTCAATCACTGCCGGGTTCCTCCCTCTCCTGTGTTGTGGCAATCATAAATGGGTCCTTTCAATAAAACATGCACAAACTACTGTTTCTACTGTACATGTATTATGGATCCATATGCCTTGAATAGGCACCCATGTAACCACAATGAATCTCTTTTACATTTAGTTTCTGAGTTGACAGACTGCAAATACTGTAGCTGCAAGAGTGGACCCATGCTAGAATTCCATTAGAGGTATTCATCTTTGATACCAGAAAACACATGAATGGAGTAATCCGCTGAATTTCCACTTGTGTTATACAGTATGTAAATAGGATCGGAACAGGAGATTCAAAATACTATATATAAAAAAGAATGATTTGCAGTTTTAGCGCATATAGGGGGTTATTCAGAGATGGATGCAGATCTTGCTACCTGCAGCAAGATCTGCGTCCATCTACTCACATGCTGGAGGCCACCCAGAATGTGTGTGGCGCTGCCTCACGGTGGTGGTCATTCCAAGTTGATCACAGCCAGCAACTTTTAGCTGCTGCTGCGATCAACTAGTACACGCCTATGGGGGAGTGTATTTTAGCTTAGCAGGGCTGCGATCGCTTGTGCAGCCCTGCTAAGCTAAAAAAATTTCAAGCAAAAGTAGACTAGGCCTATACCTATTTACCCTGTGCGACGATCCATGCGATGCTGGAGCCGCTTTGACGTCAGACATCCGCCCTCCGTTCTCCTGGATATGCCTGTGTTTTACTCACCACTCCCCAAAAACGGCTCCAAACGGTCCGGATCCACCCTGTAACGCGTTCTTCCTGTCAATCTTCTTTGCGGTCCTTCCTTTGTAAGCCGCGACGTAACCCAGCGACCGCTATCGCCGGGCAATGTCGCACATGCGCACTGTGGCTGCCGCGCATGCGCATTCCGTACCCGTTCGCACTGCAGTGATAAACCGCTGCGTGCGAATGGGTCGGAATGACACCCCGATGTGTCCACAATTTATTTGTGGACGCATCGTTTTAAGGTTGACCCCTTAGATCGGCCTGCGCCTCTTTTTATCGGAGCGGCTGCATGTGATGTCACCCCGAAAACGTTCCAGACACGCCTGCGTTGTCTGGACCATGCCCAGTAAATGCTGCGGCGCCACCCCCTGATCCCTGTGGCTGTCATTCACCATGCGATTGCATCCTTCACATGGTGCTGGTCGCGCACGTGCACTATTGCCAGTGCACTTTTGCAGACCTGATGGACACAGCTGCTGCATACAGACACGTGGCTGAGTCCATCTCTGAATCGCCCCCTTATCACTATATGTTAACAGTTTCTTTATTGGCTAATTTCTCTAAATGTTTTACATATTCTACTTTTTTTAATAAAAATAATACAGAATAGAAGTTTTAATGCTTTCTTTACCAATCAGTGTTCCATAACAGAATACTTATTCTTCTTTCTGTAAATTTTACGAATAATGTAATCAGAAAGTATTTTGGCTTGGACTGGTAAAGGTTTTGGGTAGCGATCTCATGAGCATTTTACCTGCCCTGCACATCAAAGGGTATGCAGTCCAATGGTAAGCAGGAACCATCTTGACATTGATAAGGTTGACACCACAATGTCGCCATCAGAACGCTGACATGGTTCAAACTGTCGACATACACCAGTTCAACATCTTTAAACTTTCAAAAGATTCACAATGTCAACATCTAAAATTTCCCCATGTAAAATATGGACATTCTGCTGATGCCGATGGTTAGGGATAGGCTGCGGGGGGAGGTAAGGGTTAGACTGAAGGAGAGGGGAGGGGTTAGGGATAGGGTAAGAAATACTGCAATGCCAATACTCAGATACCTTCATTGGAACTGATCCTCACGTGACTGCCGGATGAAGACGCTGGAGCCAGCATTGCCGCTGGCAGAAGGTAAGATATCACTAGACCACGAGTGGCAGTGTGTTGACAGTACATCATGTTGACATATCATGCTGGTAGCCACAAATATAGACATGGTCACTGTGGACATGCTGAGCACGCCGACAGTTCAGCCCTGTCAACATTCTCATGGGGATGGGGGGGGAGGGGGGAGGGGAGGGCGGACTGCACACCATAATTCTAAACATATTGAGAGGTGCTACCATGCTGAGACTTGTAGTGCCACACAGAAAAAAAGAGAAAATGCAGGCGCAAACTCTTGGTACTAAACACTGGTAATTAGAACACTTATAATAAACTGCAGTTTAACCAAGTAAAACTGAGGTACTTAGAATGAATTCTGAATATGGGCCCACCAAATCGCGACCAGGTGACCTGCCTTTTAGCTAGGTACACACCAGAGCGTTGTGTACTCGGACGATATGGCAGACGACATATCGTATCTGTGGTACACATCAGAATGATGTAATGAAGGAAGGAATGATCCCGCACTGTGCTGCATGGAGTATGGTCTGGTTGGCCATGCAGCACACACCCAGATTGACCATACACACTGAACGATCAGGTTAATATGTCGTTTTGTTTCGGCCAGTAACAACATATCGCCCGATATCGCTCTAGTGTGTACCCAGCATTTGACTTCATTATTCTACGATAAAAGCCCCTGCCCAGCTGTGATTTCGGCAGTTCCTGTCCCCGGAATATAGGATGGCATATTAGTTGGAATTTGGCTGACATGGCCGTATCTGATTTGACCAGTCTGTAACACTCACTGGGGTAGCTTCCAGCAGCTGCCAATCTCAGATGGACCTCCAAGTCCTGACCCCTCTGCATCCTTGGATCCAACCATACTGTGTGCTGATCACTGCTGGTTGCAGCGATTGACAGCCTGGTGACACCACCCACCCAGCTGCTGCAGAATGGAGCAGCGGCCGAGGAAATATAATCAAAGCAGCATACTGTCTCAGTATATAATGGGCAGCACCAGAAAGAAATATGGGGGGTAATTCAGACCTGATCGCTGCTGTGCGTTTTCGCACAGCGGGCGATCAGGCCTGAAATGCGTATGCAATGCGCAGGCACGACAGACTGCAGCAACAGGGATCGCCGGTCAGCGACCGGTTTGTGTGAAGGATCCGATCGTACGGGCGTTCGCAAGGAGAGTGACAGGAAGAGGGCGTTTGTGGGTAGCAACTGACCGTTTTCAAGGAGTGTCTGGAAAACGTAGGCGTGTCAAGCATGGGAAGGTAGGGTGTCTGATGTCAAATCTGATCCCGGACAGGCTGAAGTGATCGCAGTGGCTGAGTAAGTTCTGGGCTGCGCAGAGACTGCACAAAATCAGTTTGTGCAGCTCTGCTACACATGCGATCACACAATTGCACAGCTAAAATACACTCCCCTGTAGGCGCCTTCTATCCGATCGCAGGGCTGCAAAAACTACTGCCCAGCGATCAGGTCTGAATTACCCCCATAATCCGGTGAAATATAATCAGGCAGATCGCTGTCCCCCTGTTTATATCCAGCAGCTGCAGAGAGGAGCAGCTGCCATAAAAATTTAAATAAGGCAGCACTTGTGCCCCCCTTGTATTCCCAGAGGCTGCAGAGAAGAGCATCCAAGGGGACATATATACATAGCAAAGCCCTGGGCTCCAGCTATTGTTCCAGTTATGCTTTTGATATACAAAATATAAATTTCTCCAAAAAATGTATTATTATTTTTCTATTTTAAATATTGGTATTTACTATGACAGCTAATTTAATGGGTAATTTTGATTATGGCGATCCCGTATTGATCAAGAATATCGATACGGGACCTCTGACTAGGGACGACCATCAGCCATCGATGGTTTGCAAACATCAATAGCCTACAGCTGAGACCAAGTGTCTTGCCATAGCATACCCTCCACTGTACCATTTTAGCAGGTACAGTACCTTTTTTTTATGGGCTGTACCGATTCTTGGCTCTCCAAACTTCCATTGAAAGTATAGGAAAAGGGGCGCCTTTACCCGTGGCCATGCCCCCTTTTCTAATTTGTACCGATTTTTATGTGTAAAATGTTGGAGGGTATGCCATAGATGGTGGGCACTGAGCTGCATCATAGGTGACAGCCTCTCAAAGTTATGAAAACTTTCGGGGCATCGGAACAATAGTCGTGGTTTGCAAGCACAGAACTTAACAATCGATGGATAAACCATTAATGGTTTTGTAACAATGGGAAAAACCCCACCGGCCATTGATTATACAGCCATCAATAGGCATCATTACATTATAATAGAAAAATTGCTATTTGTATGGTATATTGTAAACACAATGGGTGGTATCCAATTAGTTCCATGGAATTGACAGTGCGTCCACGAACGCTGCTTGAGGATCCCTTGTACTTGCCCTGAAGACCAGAACCTTGTGATTGTGTCGAGACGCCATAGGGTCCACATCTGGAAGGCCCCACCTGTCCACGAGGAGTTAAAACACTTCTAGATGGAGGCTCCACTCTCCGGCGTGTACGTCCTGATGACTGAGAAAGTCCGCTTCCCAGTTTAGGACCCCCGGAATCAACACTGCCGATATGGCTGTCAGATGGCATCCCGCCCACTGAAGAATCCGTGATACTTCTCTCATTGCCATGCGGCTTCGAGTGATGTACGCCACCATGGTGGCATTGTCCGACTGTACTTGAACAGGTCTGTTCTGTATTAAATGCTGGGTCAAGTTCAGAGCATTGAACACCACCCGCCGTTCCAGAATGTTTATCGTGAGGAGAGACTTCTCCTTGGTCCACCGACCCTGAAGGTAGTGTTGCTCCGGCACCACACCCCAACCTCTCAGACTGGCATCCGTCATCAGAAGGACCCAGTTGGAGATCCAGAAGGGACGACCCCTGCTCAATCGTTGGTCCTGAAGCCACCAGCTCAGTGACAGACAGACCTCCGGAGACAAGGAGATCACTTGAGACCTGATCCGGTGAGGCAGGCCATCCCACTTGGCAAGAATTAGCTTTTGCAGAGGGCGGGAATGGAATTGAGCGTACTCCACCATGTCGAAAGCCGATACCATGAGACCTAGCACTTGCATTGCCGAATGTATCAACACTTGTGGATAAGGTAGGAAGCATTGAATCCTGTCCTGAAGCTTCAGGACCTTCTCCTGAGACAAGAACAACCGCAGGTTGTGAGTGTCCAACAACGCCCCCAGGTTCACCATGCTCTGAGCAGGGACCAGGGAAGATTTCCTCCAGTTGATGAGCCACCTGTGGGCTTGCAGAAACTGGATAGTCAGATCCAGATAACGTAGGAGAATTTCTGGGGAATTTGCCAGGATCAACAAGTCGTCCAGGTACGGTAGGATCCTGACCCCTTACCACGGAGCCGGCCCTAACCAATATGATGCCCTAGGCAAGATTTTGGCTGGTGCCCCCTAGCACTACCGCTGGTTCCGCCTCTGACCTTGCACCTCTTTCCCAGCACCATCACCCCTCACCCATAGCAGTCCTTATTTTGGTGTTTGTACCCCCTATATTTTAAATAGGAACAAGTCACACATTTGGCGCACAGCCCAAAAAGGGGTGTGTTTTTGCTGGCAAGGGGCATGGCCACACAATAGTAACCCCAAATCCAATTACATGACACAGTACTGCAACTTTATTCACATTTGATCATGCAATAGTGTCCGTAATTCATATTACATCCCACAGTAGTATCACTTTACCTTATAAACATTACTCCTCACAGTAGAGCTACTTATTCACATTACATCACACTGAATTACTCCTTATTCACATTACACCACACCGTATTGCTCTTTATTCACATTAGATGACACAGTAGTGCCCTTTCTATACGCAACGCCACATAGTAGAGCACCTTATACACATAATACCACACATTAGTAATGCATTTATACACCTAATTCCACACAGTAATGCCCCTTACACATATGACACCTTATTAATGTCCTTATAAACATAATGTGCCTTACACATTATGACAACCTTTATTAATGCCCTTTTACACATAATGTCTGTTACACATATGCCTCACATTATTAATGCCCTTATACACATAATGACGCACATAGTGCCCCTTACACATATGTTGCACATTATTAATGCATTTTTACATGACACACATAATGCTCCTTACACATATTCCGAACACTACTGCACAACCAACCCACTCACATGCACACAGCACTCACACTGCCACTAACACTGTGACCTCTGCCTTGATACAGATGTGTCCTCCTAAATCTTGCCTCAGTGCTAACGCCGGGCATACCTTTTTTTTTTATGAAAATGCAGCTTATTTGCATTGCTATGTGGCTAGGATGCACAAGCAGCTTCTGCTGATTAAAATGATATGCAGCATGCCGATATACTGTGTGAGACTGTGGCTGTATCTGCATATGAAATGCTACACACAGAATATAGGCATGCTGCATATCATTTTAATCAGCAGAAGCTGCTGATGCCCCTGGGCATATCAAATGCCCTAGGCAATTTCCTAGTTTGCCTATGCCTATGGCCGGCTCTGCCTTACCACCATGACCTTGGTGAAAACTCGCGGAGCCGTGGTCAAACCAAACCAAAAGGTAACGCCCAAAATTGGTAATGGAGGTTGCCAACCGCAAACCATAAACGTTACATTTGGAGAGGAGTCAACAAGGCCTATGATCAAAGGTACACCATTCCTACTGTGAAACACGGAGGTGGATCGCTAATGTTTTGGGGATGTGTGAGCTACAAAGGCACTGGAAACTTGGTCAAAACTGATGGCAAGATAAATGCAGCATGTTATCAGAAAATACTGGAGGAAAATTTGCACTCATCAGCCCGGAAGCTTCGCATGGGACGTACTTGGACGTTCCAACATGACAATGATCCAAAACACAAGGCCAAGTCGACCTATCATTGGCTACAGCAGAATAAAGTGAAGGTTCTGGAGTGGCCATCTCAGTCTCCTGATCTCAATATCATTACCAAATCGGTAAAGACTGTAATCAAACCCCCTAACGGAGGGTCAGGTGAGGTCGTGTCCACAGGTACGTATGGTATTATACATCACGCACAAACAAATGTACCTTATATCGTGGAATCAATTCAGAATGACGTTACTGGACTTAATCCTGTCAGGGTAATTGCAGTACCAAATGGGAAAACTGACTCTTCAGGAGTCACTCCTGTCAGGAACATCGCCATGTACTGCCCCTTTTCCCGAACAGAATTAAGAACAATTCTGTCTGAATTTCCTGATCCCAGGAAAGACTTAGTTGCTTGTCAAAAATACATTAGAGTGCTAGGAAACACTGCAGAGCCAAATAACAAAGATTGGAGGACAGTTTTGAGGGCATGTTTACCCCCCGATGTTGATTCATTGAAATTTATCGCTGATTGTAAGCTAGATGAGGAAGTACCACTAACAGACAAGTATAACCAAGATAATGTAAAAAGAATCAATCTACAGTTGAAAGAATATTTTCCTGCAGTAGTAAAGTGGAATAAAATCTTTACAATAAAACAAAAAGAAGGTGAATCCGCATCAGAGTATTTTCACCGGGCTCTGCAGGATATGGCTAGGTACACTGGTATAGATGACATTGAAACTAACGTACACCACAGAGAGGTAGCTGTGTTTGTATTAATGGACAGCTTAAAAGACACACTAAAAATTAGGGTACAAACCTCTATACCTCATTGGAGAGGTATCTCGGTGGCTGCATTAAGAGAGTCCGCTATCGAGCATGACCAAAATATCCAAAGAACCAGGGAAGCACAGGGAGAGCGGTTGATGGTACTGAGCATCCAAGCACTAGAGGAGGCATCAAGTCGACCGGAACCCCAGGCCCCTAGCACATGGAGAAAGCCAAGGATTTGTTATCATTGTAGAAGAGAAGGGCATTATGCCAGCAACTGTAATAACCCACATAAAGTCAGACCCCCTAGACCAAGAAATGAGCAAAATTATAACACACACAATTATAATCAGGGATCTTTTAGGAAGAATTTTGGGCCACACCCATGATATGTAGTCAGGAAAGGTGATCATTAGGACTGATGGTAAGCCTGAGGTAACGGTTAATAAATTGGGAGGTCATTCACTGAAGACACAGGAATGACAAGGTGAAACGTTGTAAATGTATTTGTGAAAAATGTTTTTTTTTCTCTCTCCCCATCTCTGACGATTATTAGTAAGGACTCAAACATTGCATATCCGCTTGGTCTTTGCAGAAGTCTACCAAACCCCAGCATGACCTATCCGCATCAATGTATCCTGGCCAGATACAGACAGTGGAGTAATGCAGGTGCTGGTGGGGAGGGACTGCACAAGGAAACCATTGGACATGTAGATATGACAGCCTGATGATCTGACAATGTTTAAAAAAAAAATGTTCGAAAAATGTTTTTTTCTCTTTTCCTATTGCTGGTTATTGTTGATTTATGTAATATATATATGCATATGAATTGTTCTCTCTCTTTTGTTTTTTTATTTTCCTCTCTTCTCACTCATGTTTTCATGGTTTAAAGATGGTATGTCATACATCAGCTAGACAAATGGTAATGCAAGATTTTTGCTCCTTACAGAAAGATCGCTGGTTTGGAAGAAATATTGCATCACCGGAATGTTCGTTTGGAAGACTGAGAGACAGCACCTTTGAGATGACAGCAGAAAAAGAAGAACAACAAGACTAGAGAACTTAATTATCGTAACAAGTTTCTCTCCCCCTCAAACTGTTTTTCTGTACCCCATTACAAATTTCTTCTTTTCTCCTCCTGTAAGATGGACTTGCCACAAGAGACTGTGATATGGATTTTCCTGTTGACCCTGATGTTGACCAGAGCAGTCTGTTTCGGTGAGAGTACCAGTGAGGTCGAGAAAGAAGTTTTGACACCAGAAAGGTTCCAATGACTAAGACGGAGGTGTAGATTTCCAATAGCAACACAAGCACCGAACAAAGGCGAGTATCAGAAAACGATTCGATAGCATTGACAATAGAAGGAATTGTGAAGGATTGTTAGCTGAAGAAAACTGTATCTGTAGGCTCTGTGACAACGTAGTTGAGGATGGGTGCATTAAGAAATGCCAATCCAGTTTTAATATCCACATGGACCGGCATCCATTGAGTGACTATCACTCCTTAGTGGGTAGTGTGTGTTAAATCAAACAGATTGTTGGGTATGCTCTCAAGTACCTCAAGGTCATAGCAAATCAGGACTAGTACCATTTCCTTTAACGGTAGGGGAGGTACTTGAGCTAAAGGGTGGGAGACCGGTGGACAGGAGGTTTAATATCTCCAGTCCTCCTAGTTTGAAGCTCCACCAATATCATGTGGATAGATCCCTAATATGTTTTAACATTACCAATCCCCGAAAGCCGGGAAGTTGGGAAGTGTCATGGAGCAACCAAACCATGACCTTTTCATATAGAGCAGATAGAATGCCTACAGATACAGAACTTATACGCCACATAGCCAGTAGAGAAAAATCTTTCCGATATAGGTATACCCTAGGAAGTAGGATTACGAGAGTTGGAGAGGTATCACCAGGATACTGCGCACATATCGTACAAACTGATACGTGTACTAAACAAATGGGAGAATTAGGGGTAGGAGATTTCACATGGAGGATGTGTAATATGGTTATGTCTTACTCCGTCCCATATGTTCTCCCCGATGATGCATATTTCATATGCGGGAGGAAGGCGTATAAGTGGCTTGCCCCAAACTCTGAAGGATTGTGTTATATTGGAAAAGTATTGCCTGAAGTAATGACTGTATCACATGACAAAATGAAAGACATACACCGTGGTGCCCAAGCTCCTTATACTCACACCCATTACGAGCACGTAGTTAAAAGGCAACTGACAGAAAGAACAGAGCATCCGGCCTCTGACATGATCCATGAATCCACCGGGATTCAGTTTCTAATCGCGTTAGATTTCACTCGCACCGCCAGAGGAGTGTTGAATTATAAATACATATCTGCGCTCGCAAATTTGTTAGATAATATCACTGAAATGTATGATGACACGTTTAGGTATACTGGAAGAGAACTTCAAGCTTATAAAACAGAACTGGTACAGCATAGAATGGTTCTCAATTACCTCACAGCAGTGACAGGTGGATATTGTGTCACACTGGCAACACAGTACGGCGTGAAATGTTGCACATATATTACAAATAGCACCGAGGACCCGGTCGAGGTCATAGACCAAAAGATGGACGATATTCTCCAACTGAAGTGGGAATTTCGCAGGAGACACAATCTCACTCTTGCTGCTGTAGGTAATGAGCTGACTGGTTGGGTGTCATGGTTGAACCCGCGAAATTGGTTCTCTGGTTTAGGAGAATGGGCTCAAGGAGTCATAATGGATGTAGGGAAGTTTCTCCTATGTATCTTAGGTGTTATCATAACGATTGGCTTGATATTTAGATGCGGTCAGGCTTTAATGAAGTGCAAACGAGGTACTAGGGTGATGAGTTTAAGGAGTGAGGAAATTGTAATTCCAATGGATTTGATTTATGACCCAACTGTAGAAACAATGATGTGGTGAAAATGCGATTTCTACGGTCCGTTTCTTTCACCTGTTTTTCCGTTTTCTCCAAGGTAAAAAGACCCACTTGGACGAGGAATTTGATGATCCTGTATACAGACAACTGATGGATTAAAGAAGAAGTTTTGACAACCTTATACACAGATATTTGATGAACTTTGCCATAGACCCCCAGTTTCCCTAGAAATTTTAAAATTACGCTAGCCCAACACTTTTGTAAATCTATGGACATTGACAAAGTTTTTGCTCGCACCTTATGGGCAAAAGCACAAAGAAGACTGCAATCAACAGACACCGAACAAGACCTCAACCGACAAATGTACATTAACCTGACATAGAATACCACTGCATTTACCGTAATTATGTCTTTTCTTCATCTCTACAACCTTCAGGTAATTACACACATAGTCGATAGGGAATACAGGCACAGATAGCAGCAATCACATATTTCCCCACTCATGTATCATCAACTAAAATGTGCTCCCCCATTTTGTTGTAACCACAGCCGAAAAGAGCTCGGTAAAGTTTGACAGCCCATCCACAGACCCGTACTACGGGATAAGAAGGAATTCAAATGTATACTTCGCAATACCTCGAAGCTTGATTTAAAACACGTACGGCACGATGATACATGACCCCCAAACATGGATTCATACACACATGCTTCTGCTATCTCACTAGGTCATACCCTTTTCCTACCTTCTCCTCTCCTCCCCTACCCAACCATGTAAATGTATTAACCCCTGACATATATTTTTCTCTTTTTGAAATGTTTTAGGAAGTGGCAGTTATTGTTGACTGCCAAAGGGTGGACTGTCAAAGTCAGAAAAATATCACTATGCACACTGCCATATTTGCACCTCATACAGGTCTGCGCTGCGCATGCGTGCGCTCTCCCGTGCGTGCGCATACTCGCTGCTGCGGGCACCCGCGGGCGCGCGGTATGTGCATTTACGGTAGAGTTTATGTGTTCGTAGCGTGCGACTCAATCGTTACATATTTTCACCATATAATGTATTTTGTAGATTATGGTCCCTTTGATAGAATCTGAAAGTTTAGTTAATGTAGCATGTTCATGGACAGAGAAATCCCACTTTGTTTGATACGAAGGGTCAGACAGGAGTAATACAGTGGTGTTTAGTATCCATCGGAAGAGTATTTAATTAGCAATATTCCGGTGTTGGTTTGAAGCGGATTAATCGCTCGTGCGAATAGTTATGGACATAAGAAGTTTATGTCCATTTACTATTATTTGCACTTACTTATCCATGCGGCGGGAAACCTAGTTTCCCACCCACCTGAGCAGTTGGAAATTGTCACAGCCCACCTGTATGAATCAACCTATGACCTTTTGTTATAATGCGAGGAGGAATTCCTGTGTCCAATGAACAATGAGATTGTAGGGACCATTGAATTGTATTGTGTGTGGGGCATAAATAGACAAGCCGATCACATCCAGCTCACTCTTCAACGGTTCTCATTGCTGATAATCGGGAGCTGGATGTCCAGAGGCGCATGCGATCGTTCCCCTTTGTGCGTAAGTTTTCTCCGCAATCATATTGATCTTACTGTTATTGTGAGCCATTTCTCTCTCTCTCTCTCTTCTCCTCTTTCTCTCTTATTTTCCCTTAAAACGTAATTGTATTGTATTGTATTTCCCGTGTAGTTATCTGGTTAGTTAGTCTATGTTATATTGTAGTGTATGACTTGTATTAATTCTTTTGCAAGTATAACATTCATAATATATATATATATAAGGCGTTGGACCCTAAGCACGGTATCTGTGTATTTCTTTTAGTGTTAAGTATTCTCAGAGCGTCGGTGACGCTCGAACAGCTTTTAAGTTAATAAGGTTATACTGTGCTGCATTTACACTCTATCACTACACTAAGGTCTTACTGCATAATACACTGTTTATGGTTTAGATATAAAGGTTTAACATTGTGAGCGTCAGCGCCGCTGGTGATCTCCTCGTGGTCCCGAGCGTCCGCTACCCTATAGCGAATCATTACGTTAGTCGGCATCCAATAGCGTGCCTGCCTGTGATCTCTTGGCCGTGAGCGAACGTGACGCTTGAGCGTCTCGACTACGGCTAAGCGATTGTTACGCAACGTGCGTACCCTTACGGTACTCCATACGTAAATAGCGTACAGTGTTCTTAGACCTCATAAAGGGTATTATATAAGATAAATATTTAGCTTTATCAATGGTATTAAGAACTGGGGTATGTAAACTTTTGATCAGGATCATTTGGGTAGTTTCTGTTGTCATTATGATTTAAATAGAGTAAACACAGTTGTTTGACAATAAATGGCTTCACCCAACCACTAACCATGAGTGAAAGAAAAGTTTGTGACTTATCATTCATATTCTCTGACAAATGGCCAGAAAATAACAAATTCTGCTAGGGTATGTAAACTTACGAGCACAACTGTATATACAGGTACATATATATATATATATATATATATATAGCTTTATTTTGTTCTTACAAATTCATTTAATGACCTTTCATGGCAGGTGGAGCTAAATCTATTACAACGCAGTTATGACTTAAATAATTTTTTACTAAACATCCACAAGGGGTTAAAAATGCTGAGGAGTATGTATTACCAGCACAGTTGAAGAAACTTACACCTCCCTCAAGATTCGAACCCCCATCATCAAACGCGACTATTAAAACATTCTCGCGAGTAATTGAACATGATGTCAATAAAGAGGTACCGGACTTCCGTAAAACGTATAGCAATTTTCCCAGAGAGGAGTGGTTGGCCCTTAGGAGCCTGTCTGAGAACAAAGAGCTGGTTTTCAGGCAGGCTGATAAGGGCGGTGCATTGGTAATCCAGAACTTAAGTGATTATTGTATGGAAGTGGATAGGCAGTTGTCGGACTCTCTAAAGGGGGGGACTCACAGAGAGATCCATGCTTAAAATCTAAGCAATCTGACTAGATTGCTTAGATTTTAAGCACAGATCACTCGTGTGTACCCCCCTCAGCGATAGCGATGCGCGGTCCCACACATCGCTATCGCCGGTGCTAGATTGGCCTGCATGCAGGCCAATCTAGCACGTCGCTCATTTCAACCGCTGAGCGATTCGCTCAGCACACATCTCTCCCGTCTATATGGGCCTTAACATATAGAAAATTGAGGGGGGATCCTACCGCAATCTTTAAAAGGGAGCTTCAGATGTTGTTACAATTGGGAGTTGATATCAGAAGATACCAGCTAAATTACGTGATGCTCTCATCCCTAGGTACCCAGAGGTGCCGTTATTTTATACGTTACCTAAGATCCATAAGAATAGTATTCAACCTCCGGGTCGGCCGATCATTGCTGCAAGGAACTCTCTATTTCAACTGATTTCTGCTTTTTTAGACTCTTTGTTTCAGCCTTGTGTACAGGATCATAATCTGTTTTTATTGGAAACTCCAGCATCATTGCAAAAATTGTCTGCACTTCCCAGTATTCCAGAGGAGCTTTGGTTATGTAGTGTCGACGTGTGCAGTTTGTACACGTCGATACAACATGCAGAAGGGCTATTAGCTGTGAGAAGATTTATCCACAACCATCCCCTTTTTGAGGGCCCCGATCTAGACCTGATTATGGAATTATTGTCTATGGTGTTAACCAAAAATTATTTTATGTATGCTGGCGATTTCTTTCTACAAATAGGCGGGTGTGCAATGGGTTCTCCGGTCGCACCTGTCTATGCGAATATGTTTATGTTCTCCATTGAACAGGAAGTGTTTTTTTCTGATGTAGACATTAGTTCTAAAATCTTTTTTTATACTAGATTTATTGATGACCTTCTAATATTTATGAAAGGGTCTAAGCAGGCTTTTATAGATGTCATTGAGCAATATAATAATCAGGAAGGTTCCATTAAATTCACGTACTCAATCAGTCAGGTAGAAGTGAATTATCTAGATGTAAACATCAGTATAAAGGAGGGGAAATTGACTACATCGTTATTTACTAAAACTACAGATCGTAATAACATCCTACAATTTAATAGCTTTCATCCTATCCCTTTAAAAATGAGGTTACCCTACTCTCAATTACTACGAGTGTGGAGAGTGAATAGTGACCCTAAGGTGGCCATTGAGCAGATGGATTGCATGATAAAGAAGTTTTTGGCTCAGGGTTATCCTAAGGACCTTTCGGGTAAAGCTAAACAGAAAGATTTACTAATTGATCATGCTAACCGTTGTCCTGCAGCCAAAGCGAAAGCTAAAAGCACAGAGATATTATCTTGGGTTACTAGTTTTACGGTTGGGAGTGATAGTGTTAGGAAGCATTCTAAAAAACAGTGGTCAGTAATTAGATCAGATCCCGACTTAGGGTTGGGTAATACCAGACTTATGCCTTGTTACAAGAGGGGAAGGAACATTCGTGATTTTGTGGTGAAGGCGGTAGTGATGGATCATAATGGTTGTTTTGGCTGTGGTTGTACTACCTGTGGTTTTCTGATAAAAGGGGATACCTTTCAACATCCACAGTCGGGTAAAACGTATAAGATTAGATACCACCTAACATGTAATTCATCTTTCGTAGTCTACCAGATTATTTGTCCATGCGGATATACATATATTGGTAAAACGGAATGTACTTTTAAAGAGAGGATGTTGGCACATAGGTCGGCAATTAGGAAAGCAATCAGCACGGGGTCTAGTGACCAACCGGTAGCTAGACATTTCTTAGAGGGGGTGACCGTGGGAAAAGATTATTGCAATGTGAAACAAGGTGGATAATGCGCCTGAATACTCTTGTGCCTAAAAGGGTTAAATGAGATGCTAAGTCTGAGTTGCTTCTAAGATATCCCCTACCAATGTTTTTAGTCCCTAAACTGTTACATTGAACATGAATATGTATGCTTTTTTGCAACATTGTTATATTTGAATAGCCTGGATAAGCTGCTAACATTGTACATGTTTTTATTATGATATTGTTGCTAGGTGATGGGGATTCACTGCTAATACGTCATCCAAAGGAGCCTGGAAGTCCTGGGCATCCAGCGGAATGACATCATCATTTCAGGGCTGTGTATGTGCGGCGGGAAGTTTCACCGGGTGGATGTTAATAAAAGGTAAGCTGTTTTATTCTGTGTTGTTTCCCTGACGAAAAAGTAAACGACTTTGAAACGTTGGAGTAAAGCTGCTGTACGTGTGGTCAGTCATTTAGCCTTCGTGTGCCGTCGTTGTGGAATGTATATATATTTTATTTTTATATATATATATATATATATATTTATGTTTAACAAAATCATCTATATATCTTATAAATAAGAGTCTGTTTGTCTGACTGCAATAAACTCCCGAACCACTGAACCAACTCCGATGTGGTTTTCACCATTGTGCAGGTAATTTTCTCTGGTAGGTTTTGGACTAAGTATCATCACGATCGGCAGTCAGCTGGCTGTGGGCAGGGCTACGCAGGGAGGGTTTAATATGTACTTGCCTACTTTCCCGGTATGACCGAGGGGTCCTTGAAAATTAGGTGGCATTTCTGGCCACACGGAAAGGTGGACAAATCCCCTGCCAGTGCCTGCAGCCGCATCTCACCACTGCATCCTCCACTAATGGAGAAAAAGTGGGTGGGGTGATGACGTGACCAGTTCTGAACCGGGTCATTGTAGCCCCGCTTCCCACTTTATAATGCCGGTAATATGGCCATTGTTAAGCACGGGGCGGAACTGTGATCGCGTCTCCAGGACCCTAGACTGCACACTTTTCAAAAACCACACCCCCTGTTGAGGTTTATGTTATTAAACAGTGAAAAAAAGTGTATGACACACATGTACATTTCTTTAGTGCAGAACAATCTGCGATTTTTAGCTATATTTTTCACTAACTACAATTTAAAATGTAAGAGCATATTGCAGTAAATAGTCATAATGGCATATTATAGCTTTTAATACATTATGTTCAAATAAATATTTTATTACACCTTTAATATCAACTATGCCCTTTATATAAACGCCACACGATACAATGTACAGCACAGTCTTCTAATAATATTACTGACACTTCTTTATGCGCAAATGTATCTGTATATGTGATCCTGCGCCATGTAAGCAGGTAAGCTGCTTGTACACGTTACATTATGGTTGTACACACAGTATACAACAATTTATATGTCACCACTGGGATGACGCATCAGCTGTCATACGCTGCATGGAGGGCGACGTGGGTGACGTCATAGGAACAGTTTTAGGATCCCACCCCCAGCCAGTGATCTCAGCGCAGCATCTTTATTACTGCTTCAACCCCCCAATCTCCATAGACGCTGCTGATGCTGAGGAGGCCCCGCCAGAGCCATCCTGGTCTCCATGGCAACCTCTCCCTCCTCTCTCTCTCCTCCGTCGGGCTGCGTGCTTAATACCAGCCGCGTGTCCCCGCTCCCCGCCCGCCCCGCTCCCCAGACGCTAAATGAGGGAGGTTGTAAAATAAAAAGTGACATATAGTACAGGACACAGGGAGAGGGGAGGGGGGTGCGCGGCCTGTCTCTGCGCTGCTGCTGACCTCAGCGTTCTCTGCTGTCCTGCGCTGTGATGGCGCTAATCCCCTGCCAGGTGCTGCGGGCTGCCATCCTGCTCTCATACCTGTCCGTGCTGTGCCACTACAAGGCCGTAGAGATGCCCGCGCACCACACCTATGGGGGCAGCTGGAAATTTCTCACCTTCATTGACCTGGTGAGTCAGGATTATATGCAGCTGGTCCAACACATGTACTGTATAATGTAACACACATAACCTCTGCCTCCACACACACACACACACACACACACACACACACACACACACACACACACACACCTAGCTGGGCTTTGCCCACTGTAACTTCAAACACACTGAGTTGTTTTTTTTTTTTTTTCAGAGAACATGGCCTGTGGCAGTTGAATTTGTCATGTACAGTATTATTGTTACTTTGCACTTTTGTGTACAGTATATATACATACACACACACACACACACACACACACACACATATATATATATAAAAATTAATTAATTAATTAATTAATTAATTAATTAATTCATCAAACGCTGTAAGAGGTTTTAAATATATTTGTATACACTGCTAAAATTCCATACACATATATAATGAATTCTGTTTTTTGATAGATTGATAAACAGACATGGACGTCTAGATAGAATATAAGGGCAATGCTTATGGTGTAATTATGTTCAATATGTTCACTTTTGTATGGGGCACATGTTGTTTACCTTAGTATCATGAGTAAAGGTCCCCATACATCAGCAATCGATTGTGGCAATTTGGCGTTGCAGATGATTTGGTGAATAAATCTGCCATGTACTGTATGGGGTTCACAGATCGTAGATTCCAACCAAGGAGTGATTGGTAAATCAGGTTGTCTAGGTTTGGGCTGTAGATTGCTAGTGTATGGTATCAGTCAGCAGATCTGTAGAACGTTTCTAGTAAACTGTTGAGCCTTTCAAGACTGGCAGATCTGTATTTGCTGAAAATTATCTGCAAATCACTGAAAAATATCTCTAATGGATGGGCGCAGATCGGTGGATTGGAGAATCTTTCAACTGGGGGAAAAAAATCACAGAATCTGCAATTTTTTTTTTTTTGTGTGATTGCTGATGTATGGGGGACCCTTATGACCAGAAAAAAACACTAAGGGGTCTATTCATGAAACAGTGAAAAGTGTGGAGAAATGATCCAGCGGAGAAGTTGCCCATGGCAACCAATCAGTGTTGAGGTAACAGTTATAAAGTGCATTTTATTAAATTATACATAGCAGCTGATTGGTTGCCATGGGAAACTTCTCCACTGACTCGCTTCTCCACACTTTTCACTGCTTCATAAATAGACCCCTAATTCTGAAGGAGCGATTACTGACTTTAAACTGTACTGAGCATAGAACTACTTTGTCTTTAATTTGAACTGTTTCATTGTATTTGTTTTAAATGAAAATGAGATCTGTAGGTTAGCAAGAGTTTTCTAAAGGCCTCTACACATAGCACGATGTGTCCCCAAACGACGCATTGCGAGCGACGGGACCTGTCGGGTTTCGGCATTGGCAAGTGCATACATGGCAGGGGCTATGGCGGCGGGGCCATGCACATCATTCTCCACCTCCGCAGATCTTTCTGCATGTTCAAAAGATCTGAAAAGACGACCAATGACCTGCGGGTGCACGCATCAGCATCGTTATCTGTACACATGGCACTTTTTAAACAATGTGTCGTTCCGATCAGTCGGAAACACCCACATCGTTTAAAACATTGTGGCATGTATAGGGGCCATAAAACTTCTCATTTTAGTAATGAATTAAGGAGTAATAGCTGTCTAGTGTATATAGATGTGATACTTTGATGACACTGAATATTTAAGTATTAACTACTGATTAATTAATATGTATTGTTGATTTACACACAAATACTATACTTTCTACAGTTGTTACTGTGAAACAACAGTACATTGAAAAAAGGGTTTGTGGTCTTAAATAGTGAAGAGTGATCTTATTACATACAAGGGGTGGTCTTCAGTATGCCGACTGTCGGGATCCCGGCGCACAGTATACCGGCGCCGGAATCCCGACAGCCGGCATACCGACAGATTTTCTCCCTCATGGGGGTCCACGACCCCCCTGGAGGGAGAATTAATAGCGTGACGCGCACAGCGCGCCACCGTGCCCGCAGCATGGCGAGCGCAGCGAGCCCGCAAGGGGCTCATTTGCGCTTGCCACGCTGTCGGTATGCCAGCGGTCGGACTCCCGGCGCCGGTATGCTGGTCGCCGGGAGCCTGGCCGCCGGCATACCATACTACACCTCATACAAGTGTTCCTCACAACAGTACTGTAGAGCGCATGGACCAGACACATGGCTGATAGTGCTTCTTTAAACATGTGCATTCAGCATTTATAACGGTAACTGTTAAAGCAAATACAGTAAGGTTCTTCACAAATGTATAAAAGTGCAGCTTAAAATCCCCTTTGTGCTGTTTCATACCTACTTTTGTGCAAATACCACAGTCTCATGGGAAAACGCATTCATTTTCTGTCCAGTATGGCGGTATCTGTGATAATGCTAAAAGTGAGCACAGTCCAATGGCAGTGGCTGTGTGGATAGGGCATACGCATTACTAACAATTCGAGATTACGCAAATGAGGGCACTTAGTTTAATGCTTATCTGTAAAAGAAGAAATGTCACATCAACCCTAAACAGCCGCCACTTAATGACGACCCCCTGTTTTGAATGTAATTTAAACTTTCAAGCATTTGTCTTAGAATATTGCTCTGTTTACTATAATTGATGTCCTAATATTGAGAGTAAGTGAACACTGGAACTGATACTGCACGCCTGGTCTTTCTGTGTTCGAAAGTTTTTATTAAATGAAGTCAAAATGCTTTACCTCAAAAGTTCAAAATGTGTTCCATTACACATACAGAGGCAAGGATGAGTGTTTGGTTTATGTAACTCGTCTACTGGGAAGGGAAGGAGGGGGGTGGGGGGGGGGGAAGGTGTTCCTTAATAAATGTGTCTTTTCTACCCCCTCCAGCTCATATAAATAATACCGTGCTGCAAAACAAAAACTTATTTTCACCATGTACATTTTCTCTGGTATAATAATAATAATAATAATAATAATAATAATAATAATTTTATTTATATAGCGCTCTTTCTCCAATAGGACTCAAGGCGCTTAACAGATACATAGCATCATATAGTACAGAAACAATGAAGTACAGAACAGCTTTTCATAAAATAATGCAACTAAAAATGAATATGGCCTTGCCCAAATGAGTTCACGAGCTAAGAGGTGGTGGAAACAATTGGCACAAGGTAGTGAAAAATCAGTTGTAGTTGGTGGTAGAGAAATTGTTTAGATCGCCATAATTTTGATATTGTAAAACTCACATTTCAGTGCATAGATCAAATATATAGACATAAAATCAAACATAGACCCCCAGGGTCAACAGGATAACACAACACAAAATATATATGTTGCATATAAATGCACTAATTGGATCCACCTCTATTGTATTAAGTTGTGTGGGTACAGATAAATTTAGTATTTAGGGCAGGGATTCCTAACTATGGGAACTAAAGTGCACATTTACAAGTGGAGATGTTGCCCATAGCAACCAATCAGATTCTTATTATTTATCTTGCACCTTCTAGGAGATCATAGCCAGAATCTGAATGGTTGCTGTGAGCAACATCTCCACTTCTGAAAAAACCCCTAAAGTTTTTTTTTACTTTTTGAGTCTATTTCACCTGGGTGTTATAATTGAATAGCTGTTCTACCCGTTTTTTTGCACAGGAATTTCTGATTTTAAATATTAATGAGTGTTAAAAATTTGGTAAATCTATAGAAATGTAAATTTGAGACGTCTTAAAGTAAGTAAATATTAATCCATGGTTCTTGGCGTTTACCTGAGGAGCACCTGTAGAAGATACGGTAAAAAGGCCATTTTTGTAGTTTATTAAATTCTACTCACTGGAGGTGAAATCCAAATTTTGAGCAGATTGTCCATTTGGGAGTTATCGTTCACGCAACGACGCAATAACGTCATTATATCAACCCCCTTTTCATCCCCTTAGGGGAGGTTTATTAAAATTCTAATTACGTAGTTTTCCTATTTTTTTTTTTACTTGAAGCCCGAGGTGCAGTGCTTCATCACCCAGGTGTCTGTGTCCAAACGTGCTGGGGGCGTAGGATTTTGGACCCTCTCCGAGAGGAGAAGGGCCCCGTTAATCCCCTAACCCTCAGAGCCAAAAGGCCTACTGAGGGAAAAAAGGGACTGTGGGTCCCCCCTTGCCTAAGCGCAGAGGGACCCTCGTGTATCCCCAGGGTTGGCCGAAGCTTCCCCCTGGGGATCGATAACAGCCTCTAGCCCTCCCCAAAAGGAGAGGGCCTCGGCAACTAGAGGAGAGGGCGGCCCATAAGGGTCTCACCTAAACCCCGAACAAAAAAAACGTGACGTGACACTACAAAAACAAATATAAGTGCTGGTGCTGTGCACAAGTGCAAAACACGTGCATGTGTAAATAAATAAGCCCCAGCCAGAAGGCCGGGGAGGGGTATAAATTTTTTTTCCTTGCCCTAGCCAAAAGGGCAGGACAAAGGAAGTGGGTGCAGACAGGAAGGGTCTGAAGTGTTAAGTGCTAAAGTGCCTTAGTGCAAAGGTGGCTCGAAACCCCAGTGCATTTCCGGCACCCCTGTCCCTTCCAGTTCCAGGGGCACAGAACACCTCGAGCTTCTAGCTGCTCCCGATCTCTCAGCCAGACCAAGCTTCATACCCACTCTGTGCCAAGGTCAACCCCCAGTACGAGAGAAGATACTAGACCGGGCCGTTCTCCACTCCACGCAAGGGGCCCTATTTCATCCCCTTAGAAGGACGGTGGATACTAAGCCCAGATTTTCTCCCCTCTCGACCAGAGGCATTGCCACACCCCGGCATGGTACTCCACAAGGTGTTTCTCCATTCCACATCTAGGAACCTCTCACGCTCCTAGTGTAAGAACAGGTACTCCACCCTGTGTTTCCCTCGAGCAGGTACTACACTTGATCTTAGCCAAAAGGAATTACGTAGTTTTCCTATTTCCCACCTGAAGAACACCTACGTTAAATGTCAGCTTCCTAACATATCTGGAAGTAAGAGAATTAGTGATGAGTCACTCAGTGGGTGAGTGAGAGATACGGTAAAAAGTGACATGACCATTTTTGTAGTTAATTAAATTCTATACACTGAAGGTGCAATCCAAATTTTGAGCAGATTGTCCATTTGGGAGTTATCGTTCACGCAACGACGCAATAACATCATTATATCAACCCCCTTTTCATCCCCTTAGGGGAGGTTTATTAAAATTCTAATTACGTAGTTTTCCTTTTTCCCACCTGAAGAACACCTACGTTAAATGTCAGCTTCCTAACATATCTGGAAGTAAGAGAATTAGTGATGAGTCACTCAGTGGGTGAGTGAGAGATACGGTAAAAAGTTACATGACCATTTTTGTAGTTAATTGCCAGGTCTCAGCTGTCCAAAGGGGGCAGTACAAGGTATTAACTCTGCAGGGTACCCAAACTTTTTCAGATGCCATTTTTTGTTTTCTGTTCTTTTGAAAGTGTAAATGATGGAAATAAAATCAAACTTTTTTTGACATGTTATAAGAATGTCTAATCTGTAATGTGATGCCTTTTGGAGATTTTTCCATCTTTCCTTGGCTTCTATTTGCACATTAAAATGAATTTTTGCCTGGGGTGCCCAAACTTTCAATCCCCACTGTATATATATATATATATATATATATTTATATATATATATATGTACATATATGGCATGAAAATGAGCTGGCACTCACAGAGACTTGTTTTTAAACATGCAAACAACACAGTTTGATGCCAACGTTTCAGGGTATTACCCCTTTTATCAAGACAACCATGTGATTACAGAATAAGAACATTTATACATTACCAAACACCGCGTGTGCAGTCCGTCCACGGCGCCCGCAGAGACCCGATGACGTCATTGGCGCTGGCCAGCGCCGGCGACCCGGCATCAGAGGGGAGCGTGGCCGAAATGTAAATAGTGACCCATCACCATGGAAACCAGAATCGGCTGTGGGAGAACGCAATGGATATCTGATTAGAAATATAAAGTTTGCTGTGCAATCACTTACTAGTGTGTGGGAAGGACAAATACCCGCTGCATAACGAAAACTCAATGCTTTGTACTATAAAGCATTACTGTCCCTGCTGGCCTGCATGCATAGTAATCAGCAGTGCCAAAATAAGGGACCATGAGTTCGGTGTTTATATGTATGAATCGTTTAGCAGGGGGCATACCTCCACCAATTATACAACAACAGATGGCAAACTGTACTGAATATAATCAATAACTATTAAACATACTGAACCATGAACATCTGACCATATTATCTCCCTGAAGTATACTAGATATATCTATCTGTTTAAATCATAAAAAGCAGGTATAAGATAATAAGTCATTGAGTCCCAGAGGTTTCACAGTCTGTAAAGTATGGATCCACCGAGCCTCCTTTTGCAGTAGAATACGGCCTCTGTTGCCCCCTCTTGAGGACTCTGGCACCCCGTCTATAATTTTATATCGAATAGAAGAGATGCTGTGGTTAAATTCCTTGAAATGTCGGGCCACCGGTTGATCTCCCCCTCGACCTTCTATGGCTGCTCTTATGCTAGATCGGTGTAGGGCAATTCTTTCTTTGAATTGTCGGATGGTCTTTCCGATGTATAGGAGACCACAAGGGCACTTGATATAGTAAATCACATACCGACTGGAGCATGTGAATGATTTCTTGATCTTGAATTCCTTGCCCGACCTTGGATGATAAAAGGTGGCACCTGGTTCCAGGCTGCTACATGTTGTGCAGCCAAGACACTTAAAGTTGCCCGGTTTCCGAGTTAGAAAATGTGTAGCCGGCGGAGATCTAAAGTTGGTGATGTCATTATGTACCACTGCATCTTTAATATTCCGCCCCCGATGATAGGAGGGTAGAATGGAGGTGTCCTTAAGAGCCCTTAATTGTTTGTCTTGGGTGACAATCGGCCATATCTGTCTTGCCTTACGCATGACCTCCGTATTTGATGTGGAATAATCTTGTGGCCATACTATACAATTGAGCTTCTGTGCGGAATGAGATTTTAATAATAGACTTGAACGATCCTGCATCAGCGCTCTTTCTTTAGCTTTCCTTAAATGTTTTAATTTGTAACCTCTGAGAATGAATTTACGGGTCATGATGTCCATTTGTTTAATCGCTTCCAATGGATCACTGCAAATACGCTTGATCCTAATGAATTGCGAATAGGGTAATCCCCATTTGAGAGCCGGAGGATGATAGCTATTAGCATGTAAAGTTGTATTTCTATCAGTGTCCTTTACAAAAAGGGAAGTGTGTAATTGATGAGAAATATCTTGTCTGACAGACACATCCAGGAAGTGAATTTCTTCAAAACTGGAAGAAAAAGTGAACTTAATGGAAGTATCCAGGATGTTGATATCTTGCATAGCTTGCTGGAAGCTTTCTTCAGTGCCTGACCACAACACAAAGATGTCATCTATGTATCTGTAATATGCCTTAATGTTATCCGATACCTTGAGATTAAACAAAAAAAGGTAATTTTCCACTTCGCGCATAAAGATGTTGGCAAAGCTCGGAGCTACGCAAGACCCCATCGCGCAGCCCGAGCTCTGCCTATACATCTTCCCGTCGAACAAAAAATAGTTGTGGGTCAGGGTCAGCTCTAAGAGCTGAATAAAGAAGTCTGCATCTGGACCAGAATATTTCTGGGTACTTGTGATGCAACGCCTGACAGCCTCAATACCTCTACGATGGGGGATGTTGGTATATAGGCTTATCACATCTATCGTGCACATCAGATATTTATCTGGTAAAGGAGATAATTTTTCAATCTCTACCAAAAATGCAGTCGTGTCCCTTAAACATACTGGCTGATCTTGTACAATGGGTTGTAGGTAAAAATCCAAGAATTTTGATATATTGTAGAAAAGGGAATCCCGGGCTGCAATAATAGGCCCACCGGGGGGGGGGGGGGGGGGCATGTTGGATTCTTGTGAAGTTTGGGGATGGTATATAAAACGGGTATTACCGGCCATTCCTCTGTGAGTAATTCTTTGGTCCTGGAATTGATGATGTTCTCCTTGACAGCCTCATCCAGGATCTCGTCAATTTCTGTTTTATAAACTGCCGTTGGATCTGTAGGTAACAGTTGATAAAGAATAATTGTTGTTCAACACTGAACATAAAAATGTTCGCGATTGCCGGGGCTACAGCAGAGCCCATAGAGCAGCCGCTCAATTGTATATAATATTTCTTGTCGAACAAAAAATAATTCTTTTTGCGAGTAAACTCCAAAAGAGTCAAACAGGCTCTGCTGTAGCCCCGGCAATCGCGAACATTTTTATGTTCAGTGTCGAACAACAATTATTCTTTTCTGATGAGGATGTGTCGTCAAAGATTGCCTTATACACTCGTTTTATAGACGACTTATTTATTGTTTGTTCAGGATCAAAAGACATCTTTTGTAATTTAATGGAAGTTAATAATGCAGGTGAAGGTCCAATTAAATTTACTTTTCGCATGAGCCAGGAGTTCATAGATTATTTGGATGTAGATATCAAATTGATTGGTAATCAATTTGAAACATCGGTACATGTGAAGGGGACAGACAGGAATACATTATTACAATACAATAGCTGTCACCCGGCAAAACTAAAAAATTCTCTTCCATATTCACAAATGCTGCGTATTTGGAGGATTAATTCTGATAGGGGTAATGCTATTAAACAGATTGATTTGTTAATCGAGAAATTATGTGTAAGAGGGTATTCTATGAACTTACTTGTTCATACTAAGGAGCGAGTGTTGCAAATGAATCACAACACACTGCTACAAAAAATTAATTTGAAAGCACAGAATGAACGCATGCCCATAATTACTCAGTTTAATACACAATCCAGTGAAGTAAGCACAGTAATTAAAAAACATTGGCATGTAATAAAATCAGACCACCAATTGCCATTTCAGAATGTGAATCCTATGCCGTGCTATACACGTGGACAGAACCTTAGGGACCTCCTAGTACGTGCTGATATCAGTAATTGTGAAAATGTTGGACCCTCACACTTTCTCTCTAAGAAAGGTTTGGGGTGTTTTAGATGTGGGTGTACTACCTGCAGTTTTTTAATTTCAGGGAATTCCTTTTACCATCCCCACACCGGGGAAAAAAATTCTAATTCGTCATCATCTGACATGTAATTCCAGCTATGTTATTTATCAAATAATCTGCCCATGTGGTCTTTCCTATATAGGAAAGACCCAGGGGAGATTTAAGGACCGCATGGCGATGCATCGTTCAGCGATCAGGGCCGCATTAAATAGTGATAAAAAATCAGAGCAACCAGTTGCTCGTCATTTTGCAGAATTCAAGCATAGCGTGGCTAGCATCAGATACCGTATGATTGACTGGGTTAAAAGACCTGCGAGAGGTGGGGATCGTAATCGGCTACTAATTCAGAGGGAGGTTCAGTGGATACATCGGTTAGATGTATTGTCCCCACGCGGATTGAATGAATACTTGAGTTATAGTTGCTTTTGATAGTAAAACTATTCTTAATTATAAAGTATTAGAACTAACGATTGGTGTTAAATGACCGGTGGTATTTACTATTATAGCTACTACATCTTTTAGAACCGCTGCCATTTGTTTATATGTTTCTATGGTGATGGGAATCACTTTTTGATGATGTCATCAGCCGCAGCCGGAAAGGAGGAGGGGCCGTTGGGACTCCCGGCGTGGCAGTGTTCACGGGTGATTATGTATAAAAGGTATGTAACTTGTTCGTTTATGCTTTATAAACCTGACGATAGTGCTTGCGGGCACTGAAACGTTGTTATATGCTACTGGTTTTCAGTGTTCTTTCTTTATAGCTGAGTGCCGCACGTTGGATTATATATATATATATATATATATATATATATAAAAAAGAGAGAGCGAGATTAAATCTTTGTAGTGTCTAGTTCATTTCATGACAGTAGAATGCATGTGAATAGGGTCTGTGCCAGGGTGAAGCAGTTACCTTTGCTTTCACAAAGAGATTTCTGTAAGCTCCCCTACATAGAGTGATGGGGAGAAAGAGAGAGGGAAAGGTAGCTGTGTAATCAAAGTGGTAAAGTGCCTGGGGACATAAGAGAGAGGCAAGTGTTTTCTTAGTGAGGGGACAGAAAGTTCCCTCAAAGTGCTGAAGGACAGCAACATAGAAAAACTTAAGGGAGATTTAAGCATCAGTGTACAGTACATACAGCATTGGAAATGTAGAGAGGGG
This sequence comes from Pseudophryne corroboree, assembly GCF_028390025.1. Classification (NCBI taxonomy): domain Eukaryota; kingdom Metazoa; phylum Chordata; class Amphibia; order Anura; family Myobatrachidae; genus Pseudophryne; species Pseudophryne corroboree. The sequence continues at coordinate 576,243,198 of NC_086447.1, read as the reverse complement.
AGGTAAATGGTATGAAAGTATAATGGTGTAGAATTTTTTTTGTCCCCTTCCTGATGTCTGATTTTTTTGCATATTTGTCACACTTCATTGTTTCAGATCTTCAAACAAAACTGAATATAAGATAAATACCTGAGTAAGCACAAAATATAATTTTTAAATTATTGTTTCATTAATTGAAGGAAAAAGTTATCCAATACAAACTAGCCCAGTGTGAAATAGTAATTGCCCCCTTAGTTACTCATTTAAGCAATGAATCAAATTGAATTGATAATTAGATTAGACACAGTGAGGCTTAATTACTGCCAACCCTGTTGAATCTAAACATTACTTAAAATAACCTTTCCAGCAATATGAAATTGGCAAAAATGTCTCAACAAGCAGAACAGTATGCCGTGATCAAACAAAATTCCTGAAGAGATGAGAAAGAATGATATTGAAATATATCAGTCTGGAAAGGGTTACAAAGTCATTTCTGAGGCTCTGGGACTCCAGCAAACCACAGTGAGAGCTATTATCTCTAAATGGAGAAAACTTAAACTAGTGAATCTTTCCAGGAATGACTGGCCTATCAATTTTTCTCCAAGTGCATATTGACACTCATACAGGAAGTCACAAAAGAACCCAGACAAACATTTAAGGAACTGCAAGCCTTCCCTTCCTCAGTTAATGTTAGCATTCTTGATTCTACCATAAGAAAGAGACTAGGCAAAAATGGTATCCTTAGGAGAGTTGCAAAAACACATTAATAACCCCCCAAGCCATTTGGTCTAATGTTCTGTCGCCTGATGAGTCAAAAATGAAAATTTTTGGAAGACTTGGATCCTGTTATATCTGGCTTAAATCTAACATAGCATTCCACAGTAACAACATCATACCAATAGTCAGATATGGTGGTAGAAGCTTGATGTTGCGGTGATGCTTTGCTGCTTTAGGAACTGGGTGACTTGCCATGAATTTTGCTATCTTTATCAGAAAATTGTGAGGGACAATGTCCGGTGATCAGTCTGTGATCTGAAGTTCAAGTGCAGTTGGATTATTCTTGATAGCATTGATACGAAGCACAAGAGCCAGTTCTTTTCTGAATGGATCAAAACATTTTTTTTTAAGGTTTTGGTGTTTCCTAAGAATCCATTTGTATCCATTTGAAATCCTGTGGAAACCCCTCCAATGCAAATATGCAAAGAAGAGTCGTCCAGAATTTCTCCACAGCGAAGTGAAAGACTGATCTCTAGTTATCCACTTATGGTGTCTGGTTTAAGTTGTTGCTACTAAAGGTGGCACAACCAGTTATTAAGTTTAGGATGCAATTCATTTTCACATGGGTGATCTATGCGTTGGATTCTTTCAATAAATGAAATGATCATTTAAAAACTGTATTTCGTGTTTACTCAAGTTGCTTTTGTCGTATATTCAATTTGGTTTGAAGATATTGTACAAGTGTGACAAATATGCAAAAATAAAAGAACAACCACATCATTGTGAAATTATTTACTTATCATTACCCTTCAGTATAATTTTATTATACAGGTTGAGTATCCCATATCCAAATATTCCGAAATACGGACTTTTTTCAGTGAGAGTGAGATAGTGAAACCTTTGTTTTTTGATGGCTTAATGTACACAAACTTTGTTTAATACACAAAGTTATTAAAAATATTGTATTAAATGACCTTCAGGCTGTGTGTATAAGGTGTATATGAAACATAAATGAATTGTGTGAATGTTGACACACTTTGTTTAATGCACAAAGTTATAAAAAATATTGGCTAAAATTACCTTTAGGCTGTGTGTATAAGGTGTATATGATACATAAATACATTCTGTGCTTATACTTAGGTCCCATTACCATGATATCTCATTATGGTATGCAGTTATTCCAAAATACGGAAAAATCCGATATCCAAAATACCTCTGGTCCCAAGCATTTTGGATAAGGGAGACTCAACCTGTAATTAAAGCATTGTCCCTACCGCCTGTTTTCTCTCCTTGATTATTACTTATCTACTACCCATCAGCAACTTAATTAACCACTTGCTTGGCATGGTCTCATCAGATGCAACCACGCCAGGCTGAGCTTTCCTGGACACTGTTGCATCTGATGCGGCCGTGTCAGACGAGCCTGCAGGTGGTTGCTAAAAGCTTATCTTCCAGCAGCTCACTGGTTCAGCCCCTGCCTGCTGGCTCCTGGTTGCCAAATCTGCCTCTCTTCAGCAATAAAAAAGAATAAGTATGTCAGCGCTGGTTTAGTAGACTTAAAATAGGAAGGTTTGTGTTAAGAAAGTAATTCTCTGATGAAAAAGCCACAGTACCAATGATGGTAGATGAAAATTCATACATAAATTAGAGATGAGCGGGTTTGGTTCCCTGAGAACCGAACTCCCCCGAACTTCATGCTCCGAACCCGGATCTGAGTCTGACTCGGGACTTCCCGCCATACTCAGAAACCAGAACGAGGCAAAATGTCATCATCCCGCTGTCAGAATCTTGCGGGTTTTGGTTTAAACAGCCGCGTGTCACTGTCATTTTCACTCCGGTCTTGAAGAGTGAGGGAGACAGACCTCTGTCTCTCTCTGTGGATGGTGGCGTCGGGTGGGGTTAGTGTGTGCTCTGTAGCGGTGCTGCTGCAGTCACTGTGGTGTCCCTGTGCTGTGTTAGGGGTGCTGTCCTGGCTGTCACTGGTGTTTCATGTGCTGAAGCTCTACATGGGTGTTGCTGCCCTGGCTGTCACTGTGTTGTACAGGGTGCAGGGGCACTGTCCTCCTGTATGTTGGAAAGTATAGGGGTGCTGCTGTCCCTGTATGTTGTAAAAATTCAGAGATGCAGTTGTTAAAAATTAAAAGCACACTGCTCCTGTATGCTGTAAAATATAGGGGTGCTGCTGGCCCTGTATTTTGTAAAAATTCAGGGGTGCAGTTAAAAATTAAAAGCACACTGCTGTATGCTGTAAAATATAGGGGTGTTTCTGTTCAAATAACATTACACTGACCCTGTATGTTGTAAAAATTTAGAGGTGCAGTTGTTAAAAATGAAAAGCAAATATGTTGATCCTGCACAAGACAATAATAATTTCTCAGATTATTATTTACACATTAGTATGTACCAACATATGATATGTATAAAGGGATAATTCCACTATATATTGTTGTGTTGGTGGTGCTCCCCCTTGTTTAAAAATTACTGAATCAACAGAAGGGGTCCCCCCTAGCAAGAGAAAGCAGTTCGGGAGAGAAAGAAGTACTGTAAACCTCTTTTTGGGGCACTCTTATTGAATTAATTCAGTTAAAATATAACTTTTAATAATTACATAGTAAAATTCACGCAAACAGACCTATCCTATCTTTAATGAAAAAAATATTATTTATCCTACTGTATTATCACTGTTATAATACAGTAGGATTAAAAGTTATATTTTAACTAAATTAATTCAATAAGAGTGCCCCCAAAAAGAGGTTTACTTATTTCTTTCCTGAACTGCTTTTTATTGCTAGGGGAGACCCCTTCTATTCCTAAATTAAAAGCACACTGCTCCTGCATGCTGTAAAATATTGGGGTGCTGCTGGCCTTGTATGTTGTAAAAAATTAAGGGGTGCAGTTAAAAATTAAAAGCACACTGCGGTATGCTGTAAAATATAGGGGTGCTGCTGGCCTGTATGTTATAAAAATTCAGCGGTGCAGTTGTTAAAAATTAAAAGCACACTGCTCTTGCATGCTTTAAAATATAGGGGTGTTGCTGTTCAAATAACATTACACTAGCCCTGTATGTTGTAAAAATTCAGGGGTGCAGTTGTTAAAAATTAAAAGCACACTGCTGCATGCTGTAAATTATAGGGGTGCTGCTGGCCCTGTATGTTTTAAAAATTCAGAGGTGCAGTTGTTAAAAATGAAAAGCACACTGCTGTATTCTGTAAAATATAGAGGTGCTTCTGGCCCTGAATGTTGTAAAAAATCAGGGGTGCAGTTAAAAGTTAAAAGCACACTGCTGTATGCTGTAAAATATAGGCGTGTTGCTGTTCAAATAAAATTATACTGACCCTGTATGCTATAAAAATTCAGGGGTGCAGTTGTTAAAAATGAAAAGCACACTGCTGTATATTGTAAAATATAAAGGTGCTGCTCGCCCTGTAGTAAAAATCCAGAGGTGCACTTGTTAAAAATTAAAAGCACACTGCTGTATGCTGTAAAATGTAGGGGTGCTGCTGGCCCTGAATGTTGTAAAAATTCAGGGATGCAGTTAAAAATTAAGAGCACACTGCTGTATGCTGTAAAATATAGGGGTGTTGCTGTTCAAATAACATTACACTGACCCTGTATGCTATAAAAATTCAGGGGTGCAGTTGTTAAAAATGAAAAGCACGCTGCTATATGCTGTAAAATATAGGGGTGTTGCTGTTCAAATAACATTACACTGACCTTGTATGCTATAAAAATTCAGGGGTGCAGTTGTTTAAAATTAAAAGCACACTGCTGTATGCTTGAAAATATTGGGGTGCTGCTGGCCCTGTATATTGTAAAAATTCAGAGGTGCAGTGAAAATCAATGTACACTAGCCCTGTCTTGTATGCCGTAATTACTCTAGGGTGCAGTGAAAATCAATGTACACTGGCCCTGTCTTGTATGCTGTAATTTTTCTAGGGTGCAGTGAAAATCAATGTACACTGGCCCTGTCTTGTATGCTGTAATTATTCTAGGGTGCAGTGAAAATCAATGTACACTGGCACTGTCTTGCATGCTGTAATTATTCTAATGTGCAGTGAAAATCAATGTACACTGGCCCTGTCTTGTATGCTGTTAAATTACAGGAATGCTGGCACTGTCTGTGGTTGCGATGTCTAGGCCTGACCTTCACAACACTGTATGGGAAGAGGAGGCTCCTACCACCATTTGTCACTGTAGAAGTACACCTGGATGAGGAGGATATGGGTGTAGCTGGCGCTGCGGAGGAAGTTGACGATGAGGATTCTGATGGTGATGTGGTTTGTTTGAATAAGGCACCAGTGGAGACAGTTGTAGGCCATGGGATGAAAAAGCCCATTGTCATTCCTGGGCAAAATACCAAAAAAGCCACCTCTTCAGTGTGGAATTATTTATCCACAAATCCGGACAACAGGTGTCAATCCATCTGTTGCCTTTGTCAATCCATAATAAGTAGGGGTATGGACGTTAACCACCTAGGCACATCCTCCCTTATATGTCACCTACAGCGCATTCATCATAAGTCATTATCAAATTCAGAAATTTTGGGTAATAGCGTAAGCAGTCCACTGACACCTAAGTGATGTGGTTTTGATTAATTATTATTTCTCTGTGAGGATGAGGATGTAAACACTGAAGGGGGGAGGGGGGGAATCTGAGGATGAGGACAACGTCTTGCCACTGTAGAGCCAGTTTGTGCAAGGAGAGATTAATTGCTTGTTTTTTGGTGGGGGCCCAAACAAAGCAATCATTTCAGCCATGTTATGCCCCTTTTATGAGGAATAACATGAAACACCTGTGGCTAACAATAATTAAAACATACAAACCTTCCTAAATAATATGATCAAATGACCCACATATTCCTAATATAATAATAATAATAACAATAATAATAATAATAATAATAATAAAAAATACCTGTTAAAAAATGTATCCAAAAGCATAAAGTTAATTTGGTGTCTCTGCTCACGTGACCTACTTCGGTCACGTGACTATGACACACATAATACAATATAGTTCAGACTCATATGCCATTTGTTCAAAGCGATCATGTAATACCACCCTGTCACAGTTCCCAGAGGCACCTAAAGATCACACTGTCCAATTAAAAGATAATTAGCCACCCATGTGATTTCTAACTGCACGTGACCCAAAAAAGTTCTATGATGTATAGATGTATAGACATGTTATTGTGAGTTGTCATGGTGACCAGGCAGATCGTCTTTATTATGAATTAATCACATGACCGTATTCCTCACGTTATGAAAAGTTATATATATTTAAGATAAATCATAGATGCAGAATATCTATAGTGGGGTTTTTTGCTATAGCAAAAAAATAATTAAAATACTGTAGATGACAAGGTCCCAAAATTAAATATATTACATGACAATACTCAGCTCTACTTATAGAGCAAATTCCAAGGCTACATTATATTAACATGTACGCGTCTGCAATACAGCGGCGCATATTCACACATAGCCAATTGAACCTCGAAATTCGAGTTTCAGAATGCTATTGCCAATAATATCACTATATATCATGTCAAGAAATATATATCGGTATCTCCATTCTAATTATCCCTACAAAGTATCCTGTGTAACCAAGGGCATATAGAAGGTCTAAAAAGTGTTATCCTTCAACATAAAAACGTTCTATGGCATACATCCACCTGATTCTCCTATGTTATGATATTTATCAGAATGCATAATAGACATTACCATATAATCACGTGGCCTTATTCCTTATTCCTTTAAAAAATGTATAAATAAATACATCTCTAATACAAAGTAAGTGTCCCAAGAATATTAACCTAAGCATTATAGTGAAGGATACTTTCAGTACATATAACTACCATACAAATGGGTGAAGCATATTGTTAATAATAACTTGACAATAACAGGTGTTATGATTCCAGCACTCTGGTCTGAGGAGATTTTATGACAAGGACCTGAGCACTGGAACGTAATGCTGGGAAAGGAAGCGGGAATGGAAAATAGCCCCTGGCGCCCTAACTCCGTTGTCTCGCCCGTGCTGTCAGAAATCCCTTGCGAGACTATGGTTGCTTGAGCCCATGGCAGCCGCGTTTGAAGGGCGGATTACGTCTGCCCAACTCCGATGCCCCCTCAGGTCTTAATGGGAGACAAAGGGAAATCCGAGACAGGGTGATAACAAGGGGCCCTCTAACTCAGCAACAAGGCCAGGCGCTACAAGGTAACTTAAAACTAAAGTATGTGCGGAAATACCGCCAGGGAAAAGTACAACCAAAATACCACTTGTCCACTCTCCTACCCGGCACCGCCGAGTTCCGGAGAGGACTTGTGGAAGCGGAACCCTCCGCAAATGCTCCGAAACAGAATACAAAAAATATAGCGGGCTGAGCCGCAGCACACGGCAGAGCCGCAACTCACGAACACCACACAAGTTTCTCTGGCGACCGTGGCGGACAATAGAGGACCAGAGACTTCTTGTTATGCACACCAGTGCCTGCAGGAAAGTACTGGTGTCAGGACTGTTATGCACTCCAGTGCCTGCAGGAATGTACTGGTGTTTGAACTGTTATGCAAAACAAATGGACTTACAGACAGACTGGGGAATATGACATAACGTACACAGAAGGTGATAGATTAACAAAATACACACAAAGTGAACAGAGAAGCCCAGAGGCTAAGGAACTGGGTATCTCCCTTGTATTAGAACTGCTCAGATGGGAAAAGCAAGATGTTGTGTTTTAATACGTAGAGAACCCGAAATGCTGTTGCTAAGGGCAACAGCAAAACCCTAAAGGGTTACCAACGGGTGTGGCAGTAAACTCCTTGGTCAGAGATGGAATGATAGACACAAGGAGAGTCTCCACAATCCTAATTCTCACTTGCAGTGCACAGGTTCAGCTTACTGCCACTAAACTGACCTCTGACACCTAGCACAGTGAGACAGGATTAGACAGGCAAGTCTTAGAATACAGCCGCAAACTTGCTAAGTTCACAGAGTAGTAACAGAACCCCAGCAAGCTAAACGACTGACTCCAGTCTTACTGCTAGGTCTGGATTGGCAGAGTGTAATACCAAATCCCCAGGCCTATTTGCAGTAAGCAACAAACAAATACAAAGCTACACAGTACTGGCTAACTTTCAGAAACTGACTAACCAACAAAGATTCAGCAGCATCTGCTTACCCTGAGAAGAGGCCTTATAAAGCAGGTGCTGTCCACGCCCCACTCAGACCTCACAGACTGTGAGCACAAAAACCAGCACCGGATCCCCTGCCATGCACAGAGCCTATAACCACTGCACAGCAAAAGACCCGAACCGGAGTATCAGCTGCGCTCAGGTCACTCCGCTAGCACTTGTCTCCCGGTTGCCATGACGACGTGGCAGCACAGGGCAGGAGACCCTAACAGTACCCCCCCTCTGACGAGGGGTCAAAGAACCTCTACCACCGGGTTTATCGGGGAACTGCGAGAAGAAAGAGCGTATCAGTCTGGGGGCATGAAGATCACAACTGCGCACCCACGACCGCTCCTCCGGGCCATACCCCTTCCAGTGCACCAAAAATGACAGCCGACCCCGAACCACCTTGGAGTCAAGAATCCTTTCAACAACAAACTCCCTCTGGCCACGTATCAGAAGAGGGGAAGGTCTTCCACTGGAAGAAGGATTACTAATCGCCCGTTTTAAAAGGGAACAATGAAAGGTTTTATTGATACCCAAAGAACGGGGCAGATCTAACTGAAATGCCACCGGATTGATAACCCTGGTGATCTTATAAGGTCCGATGAACCGGGGGCCTAACTTATGAGATGGCTGTCTCAACTTCAAATTCTTGGTAGACAACCAGACGAAGTCTCCTAATTTGAAGCTGCAGGGTCTTTTCCGCTTATCAAAAACCCTTTTGGTCACTAATGACACAGACACAAGGGCTTTCTTCACTTTCCGCCAAATACCTCTAAGGACCGAAACCACAGAGGAACCACCAGGCGTGGAGTCCAGGGGGTCAAAAGAATTGGCCTTAGGATGATGCCCATACACACAAAGGAATGGAGAGATCCCTGTAGCAGAGTGAGCCGCGTTGTTATAGGCAAACTCCGCCATGGACAGATGAGCAACCCAGTCAGTCTGACACTTGGAGACATAACACCTGAGGAACTGCTCCAAGGACTGGTTCACCCTTTCAGTCTGCCCATTAGACTGCGGATGGTAGCCCGACGACAAGCTGACAGAAATCTGGAGATCGGAACAAAATGCCCTCCAGAATTTGGCCACAAACTGGGATCCGCGGTCAGAGACCACATCAAGTGGCAACCCGTGGAGACGCACAACATGCAGCATAAATAATTCAGACAGGCGTCTGGCCGATGGCAGCCCAACCAGTGGAACGAAGTGCGCCATCTTCGAAAACCTGTCAACGACAACCCAGATGGCTGTCATCCCCGAGGATTTGGGCAAGTCCACCACAAAATCCATTGAAATGTGGGTCCATGGCTTAGATGGGATAGAGAGTGGATGTAATGGGCCAACCGGAACCCCTCTAGGAGTCTTATTTCGGGCACAGATGTCACATGCCCGAACCCACTGATCCACATCCTTAGCCACCGAGGGCCACCACACCGCCCTAGATAGCAACTCCCGAGTTCTGGCAATACCCGGGTGACCTGCAGACTTCTTGGCATGGAATTCCAGGAACACTCGCTGTCTTAACCTAGGAGGCACAAACAAAAGACCTACCGGAAGGTCTGGAGGAGCCTGCTCCTGTGCTCTAAGGACTAATGATAAGAGGTCCTGGGTAATGCCCACTTTAATACATGATGGGGAAACAATGGGCAACGGCTCCTCGGTGGTCTCCTGGATTGGAGCAAAACTCCGCGAGAGCGCATCAGCCTTGATGTTTTTTGACCCAGGGCGATATGTTATCAAAAAATTAAAGCGAGCAAAAAACAAAGCCCATCGTGCCTGCCTGGCATTGAGACGCTTCGCTGACTCTAAATATGCCAGATTCTTATGGTCAGTGAGAATTGAGACCACAAACTTAGCCCCCTCAAGCCAGTGTCTCCACTCCTCGAGTGCATCCTTAATAGCCAACAATTCCCGGTTACCCACGTCATAATTCATCTCGGCAGGCGAAAATTTACGGGAAAAGTAAGCACAGGGATGAAGGCGATTATCAGACACTCCCATCTGAGAAAGCACTGCCCCAATACCCATCTCAGAGGCATCCACCTCCACCACAAAAGGACGCTCTGGATCTGGGTGTCGCAGCACCTTGGCCGAAACAAATGCCCTTTTGAGACGGGCAAAAGCCGCTTTAGCCTCACAAGACCAGTGAGCAACATCCGCCCCTTTCTTAGTGAGTGCCACCAAGGGCGCCACTATAGACGAAAATCCAGCGATAAATCGTCTATAAAAATTCGCAAAGCCCAGGAAACGCTGAAGCGCCTTCAAACTAGTGGGCTGCACCCAATCCAGGACTGCCTGTACCTTGGAACCCTCCATTTGGAAACCTTCTGGGGAGATAATATATCCTAGAAATGCGATTTGCTGAACTTCAAATTCGCACTTCTCCAGCTTCGCCCCAAGCCGGTGGTCTCTGAGTTTCTGGAGGACTAAGCGTACATGCTTCCGATGTTCCTCCAGGGAATGGGAGAAGATTAGGATGTCATCTAAGTATACAACTAAGAATCTATCCAAATATTCCCTGAGCACATCATTCATGAAATCCTGGAAGACTGCCGGGGCATTACAGAGCCCAAAAGGCATCACCAAATATTCATAATGCCCTGAGTGGGTATTAAAGGCAGTCTTCCATTCATCCCCCTCTCTTATTCGGATTAGATTGTACGCACCGCGTAGGTCAATCTTAGAAAAAATGGTGGCAGTACGAAGCTGGTCAAACAAGACCGAAATGAGAGGCAGTGGGTATGAGTTTTTAATCGTGATACGGTTCAATTCCCTGAAGTCGATGCAGGGTCGCAACGAACCGTCCTTTTTACCCACGAAGAAGAACCCCGACCCAACTGGAGACTGTGAAGGTCTGATAAATCCCTTAGCCAAGTTCTCCTGAATGTACTCTGCCATAGCCTGAGTCTCAGGACGTGACAGGGAGTACAACCTGCTCTTGGGAAGCTTAGCATTTGGCAACAAATCAATGGCACAGTCATAGGGGCGATGGGGAGGTAGTACCTCTGCAACTTTTTTGGAGAACACGTCCGCAAAATCTGCATAGCACCCTGGCAATCCTGGCAAACTTAGCTGCGAGAGCCTGACTGGAAGGCTCAAGCAACTCCTGAAACAATCAGTACCCCAACTAAGAATCTCCCCAGAGACCCAGTCAAATTGAGGATTGTGGGCCCTTAACCAGGGTAACCCCAACACCAATGGGGCAAAAGTACAGACAGTCACATAAAAGGACAATTTTTCAGAGTGTGTGGCTCCAATAAACAAAGAAATCTGGCTAGTGCAAGAGGTAATTTTACCTTGGGATAATGGTTCCCCGTTTAACCCACAAATCTCAATTTCCGATGCCAGTGGTACTAAGGGAACAGAGTGTTTCAGGGCGAATTGGCGGTCCATAAAAACCCCGTCGGCCCCACTGTCCACAAAGGCCTCAGTCTTGACAGTTTGACCGAGGATCTTCAAGGTCACCGGAATGATAAAAGTCTTCTTGGGAAATTCTGACTTCTGGCCTGACAGGATATTTCCCATCACCCTCAGGCCCTGAAGTTTTCCGGCTTTTCTGGGCATGATACTACCACATGACCTTTATTCCCACAGTACAAACACAACCCCTGCTGTCTCCTCCGCGTCTTCTCACGCGAGGAGAGGCGGGTAGCCCCAATCTGCATAGGCTCCTCTGAAAATTCCTCAGAGTCTGAGGTTCCCTTGGGACGGAAGGAAATCTCAGTCTCCCTTTCAAGCCTACGCTCTCTCAGCCGTCTATCCACCCGGATGGATAACTGCATGAGCTGATCCAAGCTATCAGGCAAGGGATATTGTACCAGTTGGTCCTTTATCTGGTTAGAAAGACCTCTTCGGTACTGGTGTCTCAGGGCTGGGTCATTCCACTGGGTATCATGGGCCAACCTCCGAAACTCCGTACAGTAAACCTCAACTGGCCTTCGCCCTTGCTTAAGGATCGAAATCTGAGCCTCGGCTGAGGCCGTCTTGTCAGGGTCATCATACAACATGCCCAGTGCCGTAAAAAAAGCATCAACACTTTTAAGCGACGGACAGTCAGGCTGCAACCCATATGCCCAGACCTGTGGGTCTCCTTGTAGCAAGGAAATCACTATGCCCACCCGCTGAATCTCCAACCCAGAAGACTGAGGCCTAAGCCGGAAGTATAGCTTGCAGCTCTCCTTGAAACAAAAGAACTGCGAGCGATCTCCAGAAAAACGATCCGGGAGATTTACTTTCGGCTCCTTAACCCCTGCAGGTGCTGCTGCTGCGGGAGCTCCGCCAGCAGCCTGGGAGGTGTGCATTTTAATGGACAAATCATTAAATTGTCGAGTCAGGACCTGCACCTGATCGACCACCTGTTGCAACGTATTTTGAGGGGTATGCTCCATATTCCCACAAAATTTCAACAGGAGTATTAGGCTGCTGAATATGTTATGCACACCAGTGCCTGCAGGAAAGTACTGGTGTCAGGACTGTTATGCACTCCAGTGCCTGCAGGAATGTACTGCTGTTTGAACTGTTATGCAAAACAAATGGACTTACAGACAGACTGGGGAATATGACATAACGTACACAGAAGGTGATAGATTAACAAAATACACACAAAGTGAACAGAGAAGCCCAGAGGCTAAGGAACTGGGTATCTCCCTTGTATTAGAACTGCTCAGATGGGAAAAGCAAGATGTTGTGTTTTAATACGTAGAGAACCCGAAATGCTGTTGCTAAGGGCAACAGCAAAACCCTAAAGGGTTACCAACGGGTGTGGCAGTAAACTCCTTGGTCAGAGATGGAATGATAGACACAAGGAGAGTCTCCACAATCCTAATTCTCACTTGCAGTGCACAGGTTCAGCTTACTGCCACTAAACTGACCCCTGACACCTAGCACAGTGAGACAGGATTAGACAGGCAAGTCTTAGAATACAGCCGCAAACTTGCTAAGTTCACAGAGTAGTAACAGAACCCCAGCAAGCTAAACGACTGACTCCAGTCTTACTGCTAGGTCTGGATTGGCAGAGTGTAATACCAAATCCCCAGGCCTATTTGCAGTAAGCAACAAACAAATACAAAGCTACACAGTACTGGCTAACTTTCAGAAACTGACTAACCAACAAAGATTCAGCAGCATCTGCTTACCCTGAGAAGAGGCCTTATAAAGCAGGTGCTGTCCACGCCCCACTCAGACCTCACAGACTGTGAGCACAAAAACCAGCACCGGATCCCCTGCCATGCACAGAGCCTATAACCACTGCACAGCAAAAGACCCAAACCGGAGTATCAGCTGCGCTCAGGTCACTCCGCTAGCACTTGTCTCCCGGTTGCCATGACGACGTGGCAGCACAGGGCAGGAGACCCTAACACTTCTTAGGATGAGATGATAACTCCAAGATTCGGGAACTCTGGAAACAGGAATGACCGGACACAGCAGGACAGGAACTGACGTTCAGCAAACCTAAGCAGCATGCAGGAAGCTATAACCGGCGTCTGTGTGAGGCACTGGGAAGGCTTAAAACCTTGACTCCTCCAATCAGAGTTCCAGAGCCTGATTAACATAAATGTCGTGCAGCTGCCTTGCTGCACGACCAGGAAACATGTGCTTTAATTAAACTAGATCGACCCTGCAACGGGGAACGCGGTCCGCCCGTGGCGTCCCCGTTGCTAGGGTCCTGGCGGCTCGGCGCGCCCGGCGTCCTAGCGTTGCTAGGGAGCCGGCGGCTCAGCGCGCACGGCGTCCTAGCGTTGCTAGGGACCCGGCGGCTCAGCACGCTCGGCGTCCCTAGTTGCTAGGCGCCGGGCCGCGAAGGGAACCCGGACCGCAGCGCCTAACAGTACCCCCCCCTTGAGGAGGGGTCAATGAACCCCTAAAGCCAGGTTTCTGAGGAAATTCCAGAAAAAATGATCTCTTGAGTTTAGGGGCATGAAGATCCTTATCCAGGACCCAAGACCTTTCCTCCGGACCATAGCCTTTCCAGTGGACCAAAAAATAAAGCCGACCCCGGGACACTTTAGAATCAAGAACCTTCTCCACCAAGAACTCCTGTTGTCCCTGTACATCCACCGGAGATCTACCCTGAGGGGTCCTCCGAGGAAATCTACTGGAAGAAACATATTGTTTCAACAGGGAACAGTGAAAGGTATTTCCAATTCTGAGAGATCTAGGTAAACGCAGCCGAAAGGCAACTGGGTTGACCTTCTTAATGATAAGAAACGGTCCAATAAATTTGGGTCCCAGTCTAGCCGAGGATTGTCGAAGCTTGATGTTGTGAGTTGACAACCACACCTTATCTCCCACCTTAAAAGTGCAAGGACGTCGGAGCCTATCAGAAAATTTATTTTCTCGGAAGGCCGCTTTTCTGAGAGCAAAGTGCACTTTTCTCCAAATTGCTCTGAGATGGGAGGTTAAGGACAACGAGGAAACTGGAGAATGATGAAAAAAAGAGTTGGCTCTAGGGTGAAAACCAAAAACTGAAAAGAACGGAGACTCTTTGGTGGAGGAATGACAAGAGTTATTATAAGAAAATTCAGCCAAAGGGAGAAACTCGGACCAATCATTCTGGAGTTTGGCCGAATACAAACGTAAATACTGTTTTAGTGACTGGTTGACTCGTTCGGTTTGCCCGTTAGACTGTGGGAGGTAACCAGATGTTAAAGACAGTTTCATCTTCAATGAGACACAAAAACGTTTCCAGAATCGTGCGATGAATTGTGGACCCCGATCAGAAACAATATCAGTGGGCAAACCATGAAGCCTGAACACATGCCGGAGGAACAAAACTGCCAACCCTTGAGCAGAAGGCAATCGGGGAAGAGCAATAAAATGAGCCATTTTGCTAAAACGGTCCACTACCACCCAAATGACTCGGAATCCGGCTGAAAGGGGAAGGTCAACCACAAAATCCATGGAAATATGAGACCATGGCCTGAGAGGAACAGTTAAAGGCATGAGTTGCCCGATAGGCAACGAACGAGGAACCTTATGCTGTGCACAAACCTGACAGGAATGGACGAATTCCTTAACGTCTTTAGGAAGACTAGGCCACCACACTGAGCGAGAGACTAACTCCAAGGTCTTAGTGATACCCGGATGCCCTGAGACTTTGTTGTCATGAAACTCAGCTAAAACAGTGCCTCTCAAAAATTCAGGGACATAAAGACGACCAGCAGGAGTAAGTCTAGGAGCTTGGTGTTGAAGCTGGTTTAACTGAGTAAATAAATCTTGTGTGAGGCCTGCCCGGATGACCGAAGATGGAACTATGGGGGTAACAACAGGATTGCTATTGTGAACCGGAAGAAAGCTACGTGAGAGGGCATCAGCTTTCGTATTCTTGGAACCAGGCCTGAAGGTGATTATAAACCTGAAACGAGTAAAAAATAATGCCCAACGTGCCTGCCGAGCATTAAGCCGTTTAGCTGATTCAATATACTGCAGGTTTTTATGGTCAGTAAAAACTGAAATAGTATGTCTAGCTCCCTCCAGCCAATGCCTCCACTCCTCGAAAGCCCATTTTACTGCCAGTAACTCCCGATTACCAACGTCATAGTTGGATTCAGCGGAGGAGAATTTCCTGGACATGAAGGCACAAGGATGTAACTCCAGAGACTCCGGATCTTCCTGAGAAAGGACAGCCCCCACTCCAACCTCTGAGGCATCAACCTCCACAATAAAGGGCAGTTCCGGATTAGGATGTCTGAGGACAGGAGCCGAGACAAAGGCTTGTTTCAAGGCCCGGAAGGACAACTCAGCTTCATGCGACCAATTGGAGGGATCCGCTCCTTTTTTAGTCAGCGCTACTATGGGAGCGACCAGGTCAGAAAAAGTATGAATGAACCGCCTATAATAATTCGCAAACCCTAAAAAGCGCTGAATTGCTTTTAAATTAGTGGGTTGCGCCCAATTAAGGATGGCCTGGAGCTTCTTCGGTTCCATGGAAAATCCCTTGGGAGAAATTATGTACCCTAAAAAAGATACCTCTGTGATGTGAAAATCACACTTCTCCAGCTTGGCATATAAATGATTCTCACGTAACTTTTGAAGAACCAGACGCACCTGGGTAACATGTTGTTCCATCGACTCAGAATATATCAAGATGTCGTCTAAATAAACGACCACGAATTTCCCAAGGAAGTCACGGAGAACTTCGTTAATGAGGTCTTGAAAAACCGCCGGAGCATTTGACAGGCCGAACGGCATCACCAGGTATTCATAGTGACCCGACTGAGTGCTGAAAGCCGTCTTCCACTCATCCCCAGATTTAATTTGGATGAGGTTGTAAGCTCCCCTAAGGTCAATTTTAGAGAAAATCACGGCGGAACGTAACTGATCAAAGAGTACAGAAATTAACGGCAAGGGATAGGTATTTTTAACAGAGATCTTATTCAGTGCCCTAAAATCAATGCATGGTCTTAGCGAGCCATCTTTTTTCTCCACAAAGAAAAAACCAGCACTTAAGGGAGATTTTGATGGTCTAATAAATCCCTTCTTTAGGCTTTCCTGAATATAACTATTCATGGCCGTGGTTTCTGGCCCGGACAAGGCATATAATCTCCCCTTAGGCAAAGTGGCCCCTGGAACTAGTTCAATTGCGCAATCATAGGACCGATGGGGAGGCAGAATGTCCGCATTGCCTTTGGAGAACACATCAGCAAAATCCTGGTATTCCACAGTAATGAGCTCAGGGACGACTGCTGCAACCCTGACTGGATAAGAAATACATTCTTTAGCACAAAAAGTACCCCATTGGGAAATCTCCCCGGACCGCCAATCAATGGTGGGATTATGAAAGGCCAGCCAGGGGTGACCCAGAACAACAGGAACTGCCGGGCAATGTGTAAGGTAAAATTCAATATTTTCGGAATGTAATGCTCCTACGGTAAGTACTACTGGAGGTGTACGGTGAGTAATTATCCCATTAGAAAGCGGACCCCCATCTAAGCCGTGCATGGTGATACATCTATCTAATGGTAACTGCGGAATACCTAAGGCCTTAGCCCAAGTTAAATCCATAAAGTTTCCTGCAGCTCCACTGTCGACAAAAGCCGACACCAAAGAACTGAGGCTGCCAAAGGAAACCTTAACGGGGACTAAGAGAGAGTTGTTCGAGGAGATAAGCTGCAGACCTAAGTGAACCCCCTCACAATTCACTTGGTCAAAGCGTTTCCCGACTTGTTCGGGCAATTACGAGCAAAATGTCCCTTACAACCACAGTATAAACAAAGACCGGAATTTTGTCTTCTGGTTTTTTCTTCAGGAGACAGCCGGGAGAGACCCATCTGCATGGGCTCCTCGACGTCCTCTGGAATGGAATATACACATGGACTAGACCTTACAGATGCTCCTCTTTCAGCCCTCCGCTCACGGAGACGACGATCAATCTTTATAGCAAGCTCCATAAGTTTATCGAGAGTCTCAGGAGAGGGGTACTGGAGGAGACTGTCTTTTATAGATTCAGATAAACCGAGGCGAAACTGACTGCGCAGGGCAGGGTCATTCCAGCCACAGTCGTTCGACCAACGGCGAAATTCGGTACAATAAACCTCCGCAGGATTTTTTCCTTGTTTGAGAGCGCGCAGCTGACTCTCAGCGGATGCCTCTCTATCTGGGTCATCATACAAGAGCCCTAAAGACTTAAAAAAGGCGTCTACAGATAACAACGCAGGATCCTCTGCTCTTAAACCAAATGCCCAGGTCTGAGGATCCCCCTGGAGTAAAGAAATAATAATCCCAACCCGCTGAGATTCATTACCAGAGGATGTTGGTCTTAAACGAAAATAAAGTTTACAGGATTCTTTAAAATTAAAAAATTATTTTCTATCACCGGAAAAACGGTCGGGCAAATGCATCTTTGGTTCAGAGACTACCTTCGGGGAGGCTCGCAAAAGATCTTCCTGCGATCTCACCCGAAGAGAAAGATCCTGAACCATCTGAGTAAGTTCTTGAATCTCGTTTACTAAGAGCTGACCGGGATTCGGCCCTAAACCTGACGGATTCATGAGGCCGATATACTCTCACAAAAACGGAATGAGAAAAAATTTAACCCCGTTTAATTTTAAGTTTTGGTTATAATGTTATGATTCCAGCACTCTGGTCTGAGGAGATTTTATGACAAGGACCTGAGCACTGGAACGTAATGCTGGGAAAGGAAGCGGGAAAGGAAAATAGCCCCTGGCGCCCTAACTCCGTTGTCTCGCCCGTGCTGTCAGAAATTCCTTGCGAGACTATGGTTGCTTGAGCCCATGGCAGCCGCGTTTGAAGGGCGGATTACGTCTGCCCAACTCCGATGCCCCCTCAGGTCTTAATGGGAGACAAAGGGAAATCCGAGACAGGGTGATAACAAGGGGCCCTCTAACTCAGCAACAAGGCCAGGGGCTACAAGGTAACTTAAAACTAAAGTATGTGCGGAAATACCGCCAGGGAAAAGGACAACCAAAATACCACTTGTCCACTCTCCTACCCGGCACCGCCGAGTTCCGGAGAGGACTTGTGGAAGCGGAACCCTCCGCAAATGCTCCGAAACAGAATACAAAAAATATAGCGGGCTGAGCCGCAGCACACGGCAGAGCCGCAACTCACGAACACCACACGAGTTTCTCTGGCGACCGTGGCGGACAATAGAGGACCAGAGACTTCTTAGGATGAGATGATAACTCCAAGATTCGGGAACTCTGGAAACAGGAATGACTGGACACAGCAGGACAGGAACTGACGTTCAGCAAACCTAAGCAGCATGCAGGAAGCTATAACCGGCGTCTGTGTGAGGCACTGGGAAGGCTTAAAACCTTGACTCCTCCAATCAGAGTTCCAGAGCCTGATTAACATAAATGTCGTGCAGCTGCCTTGCTGCACGACCAGGAAACATGTGCTTTAATTAAACTAGATCGACCCTGCAACGGGGAACGCGGTCCGCCCGTGGCGTCCCCGTTGCTAGGGTCCTGGCGGCTCGGCGCGCCCGGCATCCTAGCGTTGCTAGGGAGCCGGCGGCTCAGCGCGCACGGCGTCCTAGCGTTGCTAGGGACCCGGCGGCTCAGCACGCTCGGCGTCCCTAGTTGCTAGGCGCCGGGCCGCGAAGGGAACCCGGACCGCAGCGCCTAACAACAGGTCAACCTAATGAAAGGAAAGTCTAATAATACTAATAATTAGCTTTAACATGGAGTAGCTACAATTAGCTTGCGTGCGTGCACCCAGTGGACAGCGGTGTACAATCGTGCAAAACCAATTGTTTTCCACTATGGGGGTCATTCCGAGTTGATTGCTCATTGCCGATTTTCGCAACGGAGCGATTAAGGCAAAAATGTGCATGGTACGCAGTGCGCATGCGCTAAGTATTTTAGCACAAAACTTAGTAGATTTACTCACGTCCGAACAAAGGTTTTTCATCGTTGAAGTGATCGGAGTGTGATTGACAGGAAGTGGGTGTTTTTGGGCGGAAACTGACCGTTTTCTGGGAGTGTGCGGGAAAACGCAGGCATGCCAGGATAAAACGCAGGAGTGTCTGGAGAAATGGGAGAGTGGCTGGCCGAACGCAGGGCGTGTTTGTGACGTCAAACCAGGAGCGAAATGGGCTGAGCTGATCGCAGTGTAGGAGTAAGTCTCGAGCTACTCAGAAACTGCTAAGAATTTTCTATTCGCAATTCTGCTAATCTTTCATTCGCAATTCTGCTATGCTAAGATATACTCCCAGAGGGCGGCGGCCTAGCGTGTGCAATGCTGAAAAAAGCAGCTACCGAGCGAACAACTCGGAATGACCCCCTATGAGTCAAGAAATGTCAATATAGATGAATCATCATGTGACTTAACCAAAACTTAGATTACAGTACTACAGTAAGAGATTTATATTACAGAGTTTAGTTTGATGCTCTCATTCAAACCATCTGGATGGAGAGAGTTAAATTTTAACATCCAGAAGACTTCTCGACAGCATAGTTTATTAACTCTATCCCCACCTCTAGAGGTGGGGGTGATCAATTTGAGGCACAAAATGGTAAGACTAGAAGGGACCCCGGAGTGTCTTTGATTGAAATGTCTCAAAACACTATGTGTTGGACAGTTATTTAAAATATTTTGTCGATGTTCCATGAAACGTGTGCGTAGAGGTCTTGTGGTCCCACCTACATACCATAGGCCACAACCACAGGTAAGGAGATTAATTATGAACTTGAAATCACAATTCATGAAATATTTTTGCTGATATTCTTCATTACTTATTGGTAACGTGATTTAAATAATCTTTATAGCCATATGGGTGCACATGGTGCATCGAGATTTCGCACATTGAAAAAATCCAGGTGGTTTCTGGGTCCACCAATTACACCCTTCCGGAGTCCTAGTGTCCTTAATGGTTTTCATATGGATCTGGGCTAGGAGAGCTTTCAGAGACTTATTTTTCTTATAAACAATTTGGGGGCCATAAAGGTAAGAGATCACAGAGAATGTGGTCCTGTTTTAGGACCTGATAGTTACGAGAGATGATCATTTTAATCTCATGAGCACTGGCCCTCATTCCGAGTTGTTCGCTCGCTAGCTGCTTTTAGCAGCAGTGCAAACGCTGAGCCGCCACCCTCTGGGAGTGTATCTTAGCTTAGCAGAAGTGCGAACGAAAGGATCGCAGCGCTGCTACGAAAAAAAATGGCGCAGTTTCAGAGTAGCTGCAGACCTACTCCTAGCTTGCGATCACTTCAGACTATTTAGTTCCTGTTTTGACGTCACAAACACGCCCTGCGTGCGGCCAGCCACTCCCCCGTTTCTCCAGCCACTCCTGCGTTTTTATCTGGCACGCCTGCGTTTTTACAGACACTCCCCGAAAACGGTCAGTTACCACCCAGAAACACCCACTTCCTGTCAATCACTCAACGGTCAGCTGTGCGACTGAAAAGCGTCGCTAGGCCTTGTGTAAAACGACATTGGCTTTTGTGAAAGTACGTTGCGCGTACGCAATGCGCACCATACGCATGCGCAGAAGTGCCAATTTTTTGCCTGATCGCTGCGCTGCGAACGAAAGGCCAGCTGTCTGCTATCATCCCATTCCTCACAGGTTTTATTTTTGTTATTTTTTTCTCAAATGTGATGGCTGTTTTTCGACATTTGACAAGAGATTATTTCTATTTATATCAGAGACTTCCTCAATGGCTTGTTACAACAGGTCTTCTGGGTAGTGTCTCTGTCTAAAGGATTGTATCAATATAGCCTGTATTGTGAACATTTCTACATTGTCTAAGGTGCATAAGGTATATTTACTTTCTATGGTGCGTAATGGGCACTTTTGTAATTTAAATAAGAATTTGTGTTGACAGTTGTAACAAAATTAGAGGTAATAATCTGGTCATGGGATGTTTCGAGGGTCACATCCAAGAAGTCACCACGGCTCCAGCTATATGTGAAAGTGAAGGACAGATTGTAAGGATTGAGGTTGAGAGAGGTGACGGAAGAAGTAGCAGAAGCAAGATCCCCATCCCAAATAATAAATAGATCATCTATGTAACGGCCATAGAAGACCAGGCTCACCTCTCAGTTGCCCCCCCCCCCCGCCCCCCCTCCCCACACAAATGCCCGTCTTCAAAGTCGATTTTGTGAAAAGATAATAGGGATACATTGAAGAACAAAAGAGCTATTATCCACGCTAAAATCATCGTCCATACTCAATCTTCACTTCATAACCAGTTGAGTGTGGAATATTTGTATATAATGCTTGAATGTCTAGTGTCAGGAAGGCAAACAAATCTTGCCATTTGATTGTATCTTAGTAAGGAAATCAGTTGTATCTTTAAGATGGGATCTCAGCATGGATACATGGGGTTGAAAGGAGTCAATGTAAAAAGAAAGATTAGAAGTAAGAGAATAAATACCAGAAATGATAGGACAGCCCAGGGTGGAGTGGAGGGATTTTTGTATTTTAGGTAAAAAATAAAAAGTTAGTGAAGTGGGAAAATTGGGAAACAGGAACCTATGTTCCTCCCTGGAAATGACCCCCATAGTGACTGCAGAATCCAATATCATTTTGAGTTCCTGTAGAAATGTTTTAGCCGGATCGCTATTCAAGGTTTGATAAAACTGTGTATCCCCAAGCTGTCTAAGCGCCTTGTTGACATTATCCGTACAATTTCTTGACACCGCTTCCCCCCCTGGATCTGCCTCCCTGATTATCACTGAGTTTTCTCTAGCATTCATAAGGAATATTGGGGGAACCTTGCGGGTCATTCCGAGTTGTTCGCTCGTAGCCGATTTTCGCTATATTGCGATTAGTCGCTTACTGCGCATGGGCAAGGTTCGCAGAGCGCATGCGCTTAGTTATTTTACACAAAAGTTAGGTATTTTACTCACGGCATAACGAGGATTTTTCATCGTTCTGGTGATCGTAGTGTGATTGACAGGAAGTGGGTGTTTCTGGGCGGAAACTGGCTGTTTTATGGGAGTGTGCGAAAAAAACGCTGGCGTTTCTGGGAAAAACGCGGGAGTGTCTGAAGAAACGGGGGAGTGTCTGGGCGAACGCTGGGTGTGTTTGTGACGTCAAACCAGGAACGAAACTGACTGAACTGATCGCAATGGCTGAGTAAGTCTCGAGCTACTCAGAAACTGCTAAGAAATTTCTATTCGCAATTCTGCTAATCTTTCGTTCGCAATTCTGCTATGCTAAGATACACTCCCAGAGGGCGGCGGCTTAGCGTGTGCAATGCTGCTAAAAGCAGCTAGCGAGCGAACAACTCGGAATGAGGGCCCTAGTACGATGCGGTATAGATGGGGTCCAAAGGAGTCAGTGCACTTTAAATTTCTTCAACTAGGTGTGCTGGCTCCTCCCCTCTATGCCCCCTCCCACAGGCAGTTTAGAAAAAGTGCCCTCAGGAGAGGATGCACATTTTATTTATTTATTTATTTATTAACAGTTTCTTATATAGCGCAGCATATTCCGTTGCGCTTTACAATTAGAACAACAGTAATAGAACAAAACTGGGTAAAAACAGACAGACAGAGGTGGGAAGGCCCTGCTCGCAAGCTTACAATCTATAGGGAAATAGGCATAGATACACAAGGATTGATGCTAACTATTGCATAATGGTCCACCAGATTGCTAGGTTCTTAATGGGTTGTATGATGATACCCCACAAAGTTATCCAAGTGTCAGGAGGGTGTGAGACTAAAGAAAGACAAGATATGTGATGTTATGAATACTCTACAGAGGATGTAATTAGATAGGGAAGCACTGAAGGTTATGTGGGTGGGTCTGGAATTTGATAGGCTTGTCTGAAGAGGTGAGTTTTCAGGGAACATTTAAAGGTTTGGAGACTAGAGGCGAGTCTTACTGTGCGTGGGAGGGCATTCCACAGAGTGGGTGAAGCCCGGATAAAGTCCTGTTATTTTGAGTGTGAACAAGTAATGCGTGTGGATGAGAGACGTAGATCTTGTGCAGAGCGGAGAGGTCGGGTAGGGAGATATTTTGAGATGAGTGAAGAGATGTATGTTGGTGCAGTTTGGTTAATAGCCCTGTATGTGAGTAAAAGTATTTTATATTTAATACGGTAGAATACCGGTAACCAATGGAGGGACTGACAGAGCGGATCTGCAGACGATGAACGTCTAGCAAGGAAGATTAGCCTCGCAGCTGCATTCAAAATGGATTGTAGTGGTGAGAGCCTATGTTTGGGAAGACCGGTCAGGAGACTATTACAATAATCAATGCGGGAGATAATGAGAGCATGGATTAGAGTTTTTGCTGTGTCTTGTGTAAGATAAGGGCGTATTTTGGATATGTTTCTTAGATGTATGTAACATGATCTTGAGACAGATTGAATGTGGGTAACAAAGGACAGTTCAGAGTCAAGAATGACACCTAGGCAGCGAGCTTGTGGGGTAGGGGTGATTGCAGAGTTCTCAACAGTGATAGAGATATCAGGTTGAAAACTACTATTGGCCGGTGGAAATATAATTAATTCTGTCTGACACATGTCTGCAGCTCCAGAAAGTTTTCTTCAATTTCATTTAAAACTTTTATTTTTTTCAGTATGCTGTCTGGGCAACAGCATACCTGCGCCGTGGGAGTTGGGGGGAGGGGGGATAGTCACCGGTCACCGGCCTTGCAAGGTGCAGAGACGCTTCCCCGCTGCAAGACCACCGTCCTGCGGGGCTGTTTGTTCAGCGGGGCACTGCTCCTTGGCTGTCACAGCCGCAGCACGCCGCACACCCCTAAAACTGCCTGAAGGTGACATCGGTGGTGAGTACACAGCGGGGACCCCGCTAGGGGGGTCCCCTGTTCAAAGTGCGGCTGACCACGGACTCGGCAGATACCCTGGAAACTGGTACAGGGTGTAGCTAAGGGAGAGAGTCGCTTGTGTACGCTATCCTGAGCCTATTTAGGACTGCATTTTGTTAGTGTTACTGTGATTTACAGAGCTGACAGTCTCACTAGGACTGTGCAGCTCAGAGTGTGCTGGTATCATCCCTCTCTCTGTGCCTCCTCTCACATACAGTAGGGCAGGCCTGCACATAACTGTCTGTGTGTAGGTGTATGTGTTTGTACTTACTGTAAAATATGGGTAAGCACAAGCTGTGCAGTATCTGTCACACCAGATTCTCTCCATTATCTACATGACTCTGTTTCCTGTAAGCATTGCAGTCAATCTTCACAAATTAGTGAAGAGGTTGGGGGTGAGGGTACAGAGCCCCACTGGCTAGTGTCTCTCTAAAACTATGATGGCACATATGTCATCCCAGAAAACTGCTAATGTGCAGAAAACTCAGCTACTGCAACAAGCTGTTGCAGATTTATCTGCTAGGGCTGATGCACAGCCTCCCCCCCCCCCCCCCCCTCGTCTCATGCAGGTCCCCAGAAGTGTGGTTTACCTGCTGTGCTCTCTGATACAGATGATGATATACAAGATGATGGGGATGACCTGGATCCCGTTACTGGGGATCCTGATTCTACTCAGGGTATTGAACCCCTCATTTTGACTATAAGGGATGTGTTACGGCTCCCTCTAGAGGACGCTGCTTCACAGCAGTCATTTTTCTTTATACAAAACAAGCCCAGTTTCACTTTCCCTGAATCTCCAGAGTTAGATGACTTATTCAAACAGGCCTGGAAAAATCCAGACAAAAATTCCAAGTGTCCAAAAAGTTTTTGCGCACTTTCCCATTTGCTGCTCAAGGTAGAAAATTTTTGGAGGAACACCCTGGGGTGGATGTCTCAGTCTCTCGCCTGTCTAAGAAGGTGGTGCTGCCTGCCCCGGGCTCCTTTACTATGAGGGATCCTGGGAATAGAAAGATAGAGACTACCCTAAAATCTATATACACTGCAGCCGGCTTTTCACAAAGACCGGTCATTCCGGGTTGCTGGATGACCCATGCCATTCATTTTTGGGCCACGCAAATTCAGGGGGGCCTCTCGGGAGATATTCCCTTAGTTACCATGGTAACCCTACTGAAGCACATTCAGGACACTACCCGTGTCCTCTGATTCCCTTAAGGAGATGGGAAACATAAATGCTCGGACGTCGGCCATGGCGGTGTCGGCGCACAGGGCCTTGTGGTTGCATCAGTGGATTGCAAACCCAGAATCCAAACATAATGTGGAGTCCCTCCCCTTTTCTGGGGAATGGATTTTTGGGGTCGAGTTGGATGCATGGATTTCCAAGGTTACTTCTGGGAAATCCAAGTTTCTCCCCTCTGGGGCCCCGCGTGCGAGACATTCCTATCCAGGACCATCTGTCCAGTCCTTTTGGTCTCTTACATTTCGATCGAAGGCCAGAGGTGACTCCAATGCAGCTAGAGGCACCAGAGGTAAGTCCAGAAAACCTGCAAGTACCAGTTCTCAGGAACAGTTCACCAATTCTGCTTCCACTAAAGCCTCAGCATGATGGAGCCCACCCACCCCGAGGGGATCTCGAGGTGGTTGCTGTGTAACTTCAGCCGCATCTGGGAGACCTCCTGCCAGGATGCCTGGGTCAGGGAACTTGTTTCTCAAGGCTACATGCTGGAGTTTGACAGTACTCCCCCCCAACGGTTTTTCAAATCAAGCTTACCAGCTTTGGAGGATATGCAAGTTATGTTACAACAGGCTATCCGAAAGTCAGTCCAGTCCCACGTCATTGTTTCAGTACCACTGCCGCAGCGTGGCAAGGGGTTTTACTCAAACCTGTTTGTGGTGCCGAAGCCGGACGGTTCAGTCAGACCCATTCTGAATCTGAAATCCTTGAATCCTTATTTGGGGGTGTTCAAGTTCAAAATGGAATCCCTGCGAGCAGTGATTGCGGGCCTGGAAGAACAGGAATTTATGGTCTCCTTGGATATCAAAGATGTCTATCTCCATATTCCGATTTGACCTCCTCATCAGGCGTCCCTGCAGCTTGCCCTGCTGGACGATCACTTCCAATTCCAGGCACTGCCCTTCGGCCTGTCAACAGCCCCGAGGGTATTCATGAAGGTGATGGCAGAGATGATGCTTCAACTCCGGGTCCAAAGAATCAATGTGGTCCCTTATCTGGATGATCTTCTGATAAAGGCAAGATCTAGGGAGCTTTTGTTGCTCCATATCGACCGCACCATCCGTCTTCTGTCCGACCATGGGTAGATCCTCAACTTACAGAAGTCCTACCTGGAGGCTCCTGTTCCTGGGATGTTGCTGGATACTGTGGCCCATAAGGTGTTTCTACCAGAGGACAAGGCGACAACACTTCAGGAGATGGTCCGCATGGTGCTCTGCCCTACTCGAGTGTCCGTACATCTCTGCATAAGATTGTTGGGAAAGATGGTTGCCTAAAATCTATAAAATCCAGTATGGGAGGTTCCATGCCAGAACGTTTCAGTTGGATCTCCTGAGCAAGTGGTCCGGATCACATCTCCAGATGCACCGGATGATTCAGCTGTCACCTCAGGCCAGGATTTCCCTCCTGTGGTGGCTACAGTCCTCCAATCTCCTGGAGGGCAGGAATTTTGGAATTCAGGATTGGACTCTTCTCATGATGGATGCGAGTCTGCGAGGATGAGGAGCTGTCACCCAAGGGGCTTAGTTCCAGGGCAGGTGGTAAGCCCATGAAGCCCTACTTCCGATCAACATTCTGGAACTACTGGTGATCTACAGTGCTCTACTTCAAACCTCTCCTCTGCTCAAGGATCACGCGATCCAGGTACAGTCGGACAATGCCACGGCGGTGGCATATATCAATCGACAAGGAGGGACAAAAAGCAGAGCCTGCATGCAAGAGGTGTCAAAGATACTCCTTTGGGCAGAAAGAAATGCAAGAGCCATGTCAGCAATCTTCATTCCGGGTGTGGATAACTGGGAGGCAGATTTCCTGAGTCATCACGATCTCCACCCCGGGGGAGTGGGGACTCCACCATCTGGTGTTCTAGCAGATCATCGACCAGTGGGGTTGCCCACAAATAGACATGATGGCTTCTCGTCTCAACAAGAAACTTCCGTGGTATTGCTTGCGGACCGGGGACCCTCAGGCGAGGGCAGTGGATGCACTGCCGTCACCTTGTCGGTACCGGCTGGTCTACCTGTTTCCTCCGATCCCAGTGCTCCCAAGAGTGCTAAAGCGAATCAGGAATCAAGGAAATTGTAATTGCCCTGGATTGGCCTCTGAAGGCGTGGTACGCGGATCTTCTAGGCATGTCCGTCCAAGATCCTTGGCCTCTACCACTCAGAAGTGATCTTCTTCAACAAGGACCGTTCATCTACCCGGACTTACGGCGTCTTCGTTTGACGACATGGAGGTTGAGCGGAACATCCTAGCTCGCAAGGGCCTTTCCAAGAAGGTTATTGCAACCATGGTTCAGGCCAGGAAACCTGTGACGTCAAAACATTACCATCATATCTGGAGGAGATATGTCTCTTGGTGTGAGGAACGCATGTATCCACCTGTAGAGTTTCACTTGGGACGTTCCCTACATTTTCTGCAGGCTGGTGTGGATAAGGGCTTACGTCTGGGTTCTATTAAGGTCCAGATTTCAGCTCTCTCCATTTTCTTTCAGAAGAAATTGGCAGTGTTGCCAGAAGCTCAGACCTTCCTGCAAGGGGTACTCCACATACAACCTCCCTTTGTGCCGCCTACGGCACCCTGGGACTTGGATGTAGTGTTGAAATTTCTACAGTCCTCCTGGTTTGAACCTCTGATGACGGTAGAAGACAATTTCCTCACGTGGAAGATGGTGATGTTACTGGCCCTGGCCTCTGCTTGACGTGTTTCAGAATTAGGGACCTTATCGTGTAAAAGTCTCTACTTGTTTTTTTACGAAGACAGAGCGGAGCTCTGGACTAGACAGCAGTTCCTGCTGAAGGTTGTCTCCGCGTTTCATCTGAATCATCCTATTGTGGTTCTGTCCAGTTCTGAGGCTTCTGGTCCTCTGGAGGCTTTGGATGCTGTGCGTGCCTTTAAGATATATGTCAAGCGTACAGCTTGGGTCAGAAAGACGGATTCCTTATTCGTGCTCTAAGATGCGCAGAAAAAGGGTTGCCCTGCATCAAAGCAGTCCGTTGCTCGTTGGATCAGGCTTACTATCCAACAGGCCTATGTGTCGGCAACCTTACCTGTTCCTAAGTCTCTAAAGCCCCACTCTACTACATCAGTGTGCTCTTCATGGCGGCTGCCCGTGGAGTCTGGGCCTTGTAACTATGCCGAGCTGCTACCTGATCGGCGAAGAACATGTTTGTGAAGTTCTACAAATTTGATACCCTGGCTAAAGAGGATATTCAGTTTGGGCAGGCGGTACTGCAGTAGTTGTCGCACATTCCCGCCTGTTCTGGAAGCTTTGTGACGTCCCCATCATACTAGTTTCCCCCAATATCCCTTATGGATGCTAGAGAAAATAGGATTTTAATACCTACCAGTAAATTCTGCCTCAGTGCGTGGACTTTTCTGAAGGTTCTTGTTCTATAGTTACCTGTTGAGCTGTTGCTGTTGTTGTTGCCAGCTGTTGCTAGTTGTTGTATGTTTGTGGTGTGCTGGTGTGTAAATCTCACCACCCTTTCTGTTATCATGTTCCTTCTCTCATATATGTCCTTTCTCCTTTGGGCACGTGTTTACCTATAACTGCCTGTGGGAGGAGGCATAGAGGGGAGTTACCAGCACACCCAGTTGAAGAAATGTAAAGTGCACTGGCTCCTTTGGACCCCGTCTATACCCTATCGTACTAGTTTCCCCCAATATCCCTTATGGACTACGAGAAAAGGATTTACTGGTAGGTATTAAAATCCTTTTTTTTTTTTGTAATGTCTTTTAGTGCTCTTTTCTCCTGTCTGGTGAGATTAAAAGAGACCCTACAACTACCCTGATTTTGTGCAGCTAAATCCTTGAAGTCTTCTAGGGTAATTATATAAAAAGATTCTATACTACTGCTTTTTGCAGAAATAAAAAATAATTCTGATTTCAATTGAAATGAGTCTGTTCTCTTTTGTGGTCCTATATTTTCTCAATCTTGAGTGGTTACTCACTTCCTACATTATTTCATTCCCATAGTCCCTCTAGGGTAGAGAGCATAGGGTAGAGAGCATAATGTCGTATGTAATATCTAATAAAATAGGAATGAAATTGTCATTCTGTTTTTGAGGTTTCCTTTTGGCAGAGAATCTTTTCCTACACAGGTTGCGTACATAGCGATTAAAGTCAACATATAATTCAAAATTTTTGGGTTCGCTAGTCAGAGTGAATTTTAAACCTTTTTTTAAGAGGGCTTATTCGGGTTTACTAAGAGGTCTGTCCAACAAGTTGAAGTCAATTTGTTTAACTTCTCCGATTACTGTGGATATAATTATATAATTCTCTGATTTTCTTCCCTATGTCTCCCTCATCTACTCCCTCTGTGGTCCTAAAAGTTGGTTTTTGGTCATGCCCCTAAAAAACTGTCTCTACTGTCAAGGTCATAGCCCCTTCCAGTTGGGTTCACCTTTTCACTTTGGTGATCCCATGTACTGTCGTATGTGTTTCTATTCCTATTCTTATAAGTGGATGGGACAGAATATCCTTCATCAGCTTCAATCAATATCTGATATTTATTTGGATGAGTATAGTTTTAATGTGCATACTAAAACAATTTTGACGGGAAAAAATACTCGTATAAGCGTTTAAAAGAGGAGAAATGGATTATACATTCCTTTTATATCCACATTGATGTTCTTTATTTCTCTCACTTCAGTATCGCGGTAGCAATTGATTCCACTCAGGTCCCAATGCATGAAAAACAGAAAAAACACAAAATGTGTAGAATTGTTTAAAGTCTATCCTGATATATATAGCCCGCAGAACCCGTGAGAGGAGAAACTCAGAGAGTCTGGGATTCGTACCACGACTCACAATGGAGTATTCTACACCGTGCACGTAGCAGGTTCTTTATCCTAAACCTCGTGTACCCTTCACCAAAGGATCCCGGACCCACACTGGTTTCTCCCAAGATATATTCTAGGTGGTGATCTCACATAGGGCAATTATCCAACGTGTTTTTGAAAAGATGCGTACCCAACTCACTTGAGAGGGAGGCGGGGACAAGCCTCAAAAGGTATCTTTACTCGAACCCAACTTGCTCCTTCTATTCCTCCCGAAATGCTTAGTCCTCATGAGTATGTGGGAAAGAAAATTTGACATACAATGTGTAGCGTTGTTTTATAACCATAAATCCTTCATCCCTCAAGAAAATCCCACTCAGAAAGTTGGAGGAAGTGTGTGGAGCGTACCCAACTCACAGTGTTAGTTCCCACCACGTGTATAGAACGGTTTCTTTACTGTGGAACCCAGTGTAACATCCACTAAATGTATATGAGAGGTGTGCGTACCCAACTCACTTGTGAACAAGATATTTGCAATCCTGATAAAGGTTTCTTTTATCTTGTTAAAAATGGTGCGTACCCTTACTCACACATGTGAATGGAGATATCCCTCTTATCTGGGTTTCTTTTCCTCTGTGGATTCCACTGTTATAATCCCCAAGTATACAAGATCCGACCATTAACCATATGTAATGTCCCTTTCCAAGGAAACCAATCCACAATGGTTAAAAAACAGTCTCTTTATAATTTGTTATTATTTAAAAAAAAAAAAAGGGGATTGGTACACTTCCCATAAAAATACACTCAATACAGACGTCCAGATAATCAACAAAACAGTGTTCCAAACATTAAGATATTCAAAAAATAAAAACGGTTCCCCAAAAAGGAAAGATAAGCCACCATCCGGACAAAAGGGGAAGTCCGGACCCCCGAATGTATGGACGGTGATAACAATACCTTCTGGTCCCCGGAATAGATGAAAGATGTTCCAAAGTCACAGTACCAGAATCTGTCAACGCATTTCGGCTCTTTTATGGAGCCTTTGTCAAGACATACTGGCACTGTGCACACACATGGTATTTAACTGGTAGGTGACCAATCATGTCAAACCAGGAAGTGACCTTCTAATTGGTTTTCACTCCTTCAGATTTAATGATAACCTCACTATTGGCCCATCATATTATTGTATGATAGCCAATGGATATATCCCACATATAAATCTCTTAAAAAACATACAGTTAAAAAGAGTTATCCCAGAGAATTCCCAGTTGACCCGGAAGTGAAAATACATGAGGACTTCCGGTATCGCCAATATAATGGTTCATACCGCTTTAGCATATAACTTTTCATATGGGGTCACTCCCATATGCAGGCCATGGTTCAAGTGTTTGGATGATTCGTTTTTTTGTGTTTTTTTGTGTGTTAAAATGCTCCGGATGGTGTGGAACGATTAATGCGTTCCATCACCATCCGAGTGCGGGTCATAGCGTACTTCCTGTGACTCGCGTCACTTCCGGTTATACCGGAAGTGCGTGTCCGTATTTGCCGGCGCCCAGGATCCACACTACGGAGAGAATGTGAAGGAACCAGGACATCCTGTCCTTGTCTTCTAAATACACAAAGGGAAAGGAAGTGTCAATAATGTGAAACTCCACCCAGCTCCACACCATTGACATTTAAAGCGGTCCAATCACTTGAATCCATATGCTGCATCTATTGCATCAATAAAAAACATTATTACTCTCAGAACAATACAATTTACATGATATGATTTCACATTTTTCACAACACATTAAACATTAATAATAAAACAGGTGTCCATAATGCGGTCCATGAAGTCTCTCCCATATTATAAGTCCATTTCCAGGATCATAAAATTCAGATGATTCATAATAGATTTTAATGCAAAATCATACCTAAATGACGTTTTTTGAATTACATGTCATAAAATCTTTAATTGACACGTCCTTTTCATTGATTGTGACCTTTTCAAACTTACTTATACCCTTATATGTGACATTCTTACATGTGTTTTAAGAGATTTATATGTGGGATATATCCATTGGCTATCATACAATAATATGATGGGCCAATAGTGAGGTTATCATTAAATCTGAAGGAGTGAAAACCAATTAGAAGGTCACTTCCTGGTTTGACATGATTGGTCACCTACCAGTTAAATACCATGTGTGTGCACAGTGCCAGTATGTCTTGACAAAGGCTCCATAAAAGAGCCGAAACGCGTTGACAGATTCTGGTAATGTGACTTTGGAACATCTTTCATCTATTCCGGGGACCAGAAGGTATTGTTATCACCGTCCATACATTCGGGGGTCCGGACTTCCCCTTTTGTCCGGATGGTGGCTTATCTTTCCTTTTTGGAGAACCGTTTTTATTTTTTGAATATCTTAATGTTTGGAACACTGTTTTGTTGATTATCTGGACGTCTGTATTGAGTGTATTTTTATGGGAAGTGTACCAATCCCCCTTTTTTTTTTTTTTTTTAAATAATAACAAATTATAAAGAGACTGTTTTTTAACCATCGTGGATTGGTTTCCTTGGAAAGGGACATTACATATGGTTAATGGTCGGATCTTGTATACTTGGGGATTATAACAGTGGAATCCACAGAGGAAAAGAAACCCAGATAAGAGGGATATCTCCATTCACATGTGTGAGTAAGGGTACGCACCATTTTTAACAAGATAAAAGAAACCTTTATCAGGATTGCAAATATCTTGTTCACACATGAGTTGGGTACGCACACATCTCATATACATTTAGTGGATGTTACACTGGGTTCCACAGTAAAGAAACCGTTCTATACACGTGGTGGGAACTAACACTGTGAGTTGGGTACGCTCCACACACTTCCTCCAACTTTCTGAGTGGGATTTTCTTGAGGGATGAAGGATTTATGGTTATAAAACAACGCTACACATTGTATGTCAAATTTTCTTTCCCACATACTCATGAGGATTAAGCATTTCGGGAGGATTAGAAGGAGCAAGTTGGGTTCGAGTAAAGATACCTTTTGAGGCTTGTCCCCGCCTCCAAGTGAGTTGGGTACGCATCTTTTCAAAAACACGTTGGATAATTGCCCTATGTGAGATCACCACCTAGAATATATCTTGGGAGAAACCAGTGTGGGTCCGGGATCCTTTGGTGAAGGGTACACGAGGTTTAGGATAAAGAACCTGCTACGTGCACGGTGTAGAATACTCCATTGTGAGTCGTGGTACGAATCCCAGACTCTCTGAGTTTCTCCTCTCACGGGTTCTGCGGGCTATATATATCAGGATAAACTTTAAACAATTCTACACATTTTGTGTTTTTTCTGTTTTTCATGCATTGGGACCTGAGTGGAATCAATTGCTACCGTGATACTGAAGTGAGAGAAATAAAGAACATCAATGTGGATATACAAGGAATGTATAATCCATTTATCCTCTTTTAAACGCTTATACGAGTATTTTTTCCTGTCAAAATTGTTTTACTGTGTCTTGTTTGGGTGTGGTGACACCCTTTAGGGGAATTATATACGTTAAAGCTGTTTCTTTTTGGCGCATATCTCTAAGATAACTTCCTACTGTGTTTTGTTCTAAACTTGATGTGCATACTGTATGCACCTTTTCTCTTACTCAGGTCTAGAATATTTATCTTTGTCTAGTCTGTGGGTATCCTTCCTCACTTCTTTATATATACCACTTTGTTTTTTGTTTTGTTTATTGGTTGTAACCATGTTCTCATAATTAAACAAGTCTCTCATAAATGTTTTCTGTTTTAATTCCATAAGACTACATTCATATTTGACCACCTTATCATTAACAATTCTGTCTTTATCTTTAAATTCATCCTTACTCTTATATTTTTCCAATGATTTTTTCATGAAATCAAATCTCCTTCTCAATTGCATGCACGTTGGCTGTTCTGTATCTGATAATTAGTTTTATAAGTGCCAATGAGCAATCATCTAGTAGTTGGTCCCACTATCTTAAATATTCCTCTTGAAATATAGAGGATTTAAACAAGCGTAAACCTCTAGGTACCATTTTTTTTAATCTACATATTGTTGGAGATTTGTGCTGTCCAGCCAAATACTCCAATTTATGAAAATCTTTGATCATATCATTTTTTAATCTACATATTGTTGGAGATTTGTACTGTCCAGCCAATTCCTCTAATTTATGAAAATCTTTGATCATATCATGTTTAAATACAGAATTGGTAATAGCAGGTTCATCTAAATGGGACCAGTAGGATTGTCTTCTATTATTACGTTCGTTAAGGTTAGAACAGCAGCTAACTGCAGCACTTGAAGACCAAAAAATAAAAACCAGATAGGAAAATGATGTCAAGTGCGGTGTCAGCAGCATCTGGTATGGGGGTGGTCAAATCCCCTATATAATGACTGAACAATAACCTCTCTCCAGCCCCCACCTGCCGACCAGGCTTTAGAAGGTGTTTTCATTCCTGCCTACAGGCGATGCTGATGAGGCAGCTGCGATTCAGCCTTGCCTCCCCCTTTCCCAGCCAGTGGCATGATTCTCTCTCTCTGGGTCTCCTCCCTCTTCTACATGCACTCCATAACCAGCCTAGTGTAGTCTCTGGCGAGTGTTTCTGTCATTGAGCCTTTCACTAAGCCATGGCAGCAGTATCCTGGTCCTAGGTACATACTCAACTCCCTGAACGGTCAGTGTTCTGCAGGCACAGCTGCATCCCTGACTGCCCCCCACCCTACTGTATTACTGAACCCAGCAATCATGGTTGATCTTTAGGATTGCCTCCTGCTACTGGCAGATCTTCTTGCTAGACTGTGAGGTCCTGCAAGAAGTGGTAGTATACATTTTTTTATGCAGCTAAAAAAGTTTTATCATGTCTATCTATCTATCTATCTATCTATCTATCTATCTATCTATCTATCTATCTATCTATCTATATATCCATATCAAGGAAATCATGATAGGGGTGCCCTCTCCTGAGGTAGATAGGCACCTCCAAACACACAGCAGCTAGGAAAATAGCACACCAGTCCTGGGTTTTCATGCAATCTATCTGTGGCTAGTTTTATTGTGCAGTACAAAAACAAAATATAAATATAAATCCTAGCACCCTCAGGGCACCAACTAATTATCTTAGATTTCCCTATTTCAAAGTGGTAGGACTTAATGCATGGCATGTGCACAGAACTTACAGTCAATAAATCACAGTGTCTCACAGTGTCTGCTGCCTGTTTTCCCAGGGAGTGAAGCCCTGACACAGCTTATATCAGCCTCTTACAGGTGCAGGCACTCATAAAGGTCTAAAAACCTGATATGAGCTTAATGGATGCATCCCTTCCTTCTCTCTCACACCCATACCACCAGGACCCCTTATCCGGCTTTTAGTAAAAGCTCAAACTCTACTCAAGTCTGTTTAGCAGACACAGACTTTTCCTGGAGGTTTAAAATACATAGGCCAGAAACCTAGGATAAACATATCTCCCAGTTATCACTTTACCAGTATTTCTATTACAATATATATATATATATATATATATATATATGGCCTTGTAGTGCTATGACCTTGCTAGAGCAGCACCTCTAGATGAACCCCGTTAGCAAAGGTTCTCAAATAACAATTAATACAAAACCTGAGGGTGCTAACACAGAAAGCTCTAGTTCATAATACTAGCCTTTGCCATCCAATATATAAAATTTGATTAGAAACACTTTTCTACCAACTGTAAAAAAATGTATGTATAAAATGTATTCACAATAAAGCAGATAAAACATGCATTTGCGGTAGTATAAATTTTCATACAGATATACAACATCTGTTATTCCAATTCACAATCAGTTGGAATGTATTCATCCAATTTGTGTTCAGCAGTTCATATCCCTTAGTGATGTTTATTCATGATACAGTGCAGATGTTGAATATGCAAATAAAGCCAATGCGTTTCGTCAAAAGGACTTTTTCAGAGCTATAAATCGGTTGCCAAAACACGTGTGTATATAACCAATTGGGCAGCTCGACATAGAGTGTAAAAAACTTGAAATTCCCAAAAGATGGCTATTCAAACATATTTTGGATATGTTACCAGTAGAGATGTCACAGGGTGTTTTGTCCTGTAGGTCTTAGTCCAAATTTAACTCGGTACTTGGGACCCAGTAAGGCCCAAATAGGTAACTTACCTTGTGCCAATCCAACACTAAAGATAGTGGTTTAAATGCTAAGCCATAGGCAATTTCACTTAGCAACGCAGATACCACACAATTATCTCATGCCTGGATAGTTATCATTTTTATTATTTTAACAAGCAGTCCAAAGTGAAACCTCTTGTAGCAGATGATCCCATCATGGCCCCAAAATAAAACTTTGGGGATTTATTAAAAACTGTATGGACAATTTTGAAAGTTTTTTCAATATTTTTTTTGAGAAAATCTTAATTTTGAGTTAGAAAATTTGTAATTTTTATTTTTTATTGAAACATACTACTGTTATACATAATATAAAAGCCCATAAAATAGGTTTAAAATGACATCTCCCCCACTCTTTAGCTTACTTAGGTGAGCTGCAAATGCAATTTAAAAAATGTTAATAGACATTTTTTTGTTAAAATATTGCAGCTTTGAAGACATATAACTTCAAAACCAGTGTACATATCATCCTAAGATTTTTAAGTTATCTTCACACCCAAAGCATCAATATACAGAATTTTATTACAATCTGTTTTAAATGTAATAGGGGCCGAGTTCTCAAAAAGTGCGAGTTTAGCGTTAAACTCACAATTTTTTAGGATTCACATACGTAATAAGGTGCACGAACATGCAAACTTGCATGTTTTTGACTTTACCAAAACTTGCAATGTCTAAACTTGCAATCAGATGTCTTCCTATGGAAAACATACAACTTGCCCAATGTGATAGGGAGCGAGTTGTAAACTTGTAAACAAAACCTTACCAAAACTCGCCTTAAAAATAGACCAGGTTCAGATAGGTGAGTTGTACAGATGCATGCACAGATCAGTGATGTCCGCACATGCTTCTGTCTGTAAGAATTAAGAAAGAGTTAAAAATGTAAAAAAAAAAACCTGATGTGGCCCCCCCAAAAGCATAACCAGCCCTGGGCTCTTTGAACAAAAAAAACGTCTGCGCTGTATGTCAGGAGATGATGAATGGAGAGAGAGCCGACATGAAAAATATATGATATTTAATATTAAAAGAAGCAATAAACAAACATATATGAGCCAATCAAAATTAGAATGAGCACACCTTATTCAACTCAGGATATAGAGTATCTCCTAGAATATGTTAATTGCAAAGGAGGACAGAGTAATGGTAAATGTCCGTTTTCCACAAACTGTCAGCCGTAGCTTGAGTTAGGAGCAGATGCACTGCAGCACAGACAGTTCCAGATATCAAAGTGCTTGTAGTGGTCAGGTGTGATGTGCAGATGGTGTTACCTCTCCGGTGGGCTGGTCGAAAGCCGGGCGTCCCCGGCTGTCAGTCCTGCAGTGCCCACATCCACATGGCAGCGGGGAGGAATAAAAATCACTAGATGGAACCACTGACTGTAGAGGCGTAACGTCCAGCGGTCGCTCTCAGTAGGTTTTGCAGCCAGATAAAGATCCAATCTAGTCAGTGCAAGCAACACCTGGTATAGTACCTGAGCAACTATCTGCTCATTCTAATTTTGATTGGCTCATATGTTTGTTTATTGCTTCTTTTAATATTAAATATCATATATTTTTCATGTCGGCTCTCTCTCCATTCATCATCTCCTGACATACAGCGCAGCCGTTTTTTTTGTTCTGTCGTCTCTCTGCTCACTCCACATAGTGTTCCCGGCACGCGCAGTATCTCAGGAGTTGTCCTTCATTAGGAAATTTTAAATGTTTATTTGTTATATCCCATAGGCGCTGTTTTAGCAGATAATTGTTGTTGTGCCTGGGCTCTTTGAGCCCGCCCTGATTGAAAAAATACAGAGGAAAAATTAGTGAGTTTACCTTGTATTTTCACAACAAGCACTGGGCTCTTGGACTGGTCCTGGTTCCAAAAATACTGGGGGAAAAAAAACCAGCACGGGGAGGTAATGCCACAGCCGGGGGACATGTGTATATTGGTCCCGGTGGCTTTAGCATTACCCCCTCCCTAACTAGTCATCACTGGCTGCAGATTCCTGGGAGAGTAGGACCCCACACCATTAATCGCTGTCCCCCCTTCCTAGGCACCACAGCTTACAAACTCAGAGGCTATTACATTAGTGAGATGCGGGACAAACTTGCACCTTTTAATGTGTGAAAAGCTTGAGTTTGTCCCGCATTAAACGCTGACCTTTTTACATCCCGCCCCATGTTGATTTGGTGTACAATAACCCGGGCAGGGCTGGCCATCTGGCACATACCAGAAGGGCCGATGGGCAGGTGGGCCGGTTCGGTCCCACAGAGAGTGCTGAAGATCCAGCTCTCTGGTTTAGTCGCCACCGTGGTCTCCATGGAAATGGGGTCATGCCGCAAGTCCACGCCCTCTGGACTTGCGGCGCACCCCCGCCCCCAGCAAGCGTAGCCATAGAAAAGGGGTGTGCCACAAGTTCAAGCCCCCCTGACTTGCAGCACGCCCCGTACATAGTGATGGTGCGCCCCAGCGACGTGCGCACATTCACAAATGCCCAGGCTGAAATGGAGGCCCAGTCCGTCGCTGAACACGAGTAATGAAAATCCGAGATTAAATGATAGTTTTGAACCAAATTCACTTTCAAAATTGTGTTTTCAAGATATTAATCACATTACTGATACAGTAAAGTTTTCAGGACATCTAAGTAACATATCTTCACGTACATCAACAAAAGATTGGCCATATTTCATTAATACTATTGTGAGATATTTCAAAGTCTAAGTTTAGTACAGTAAATTAGAGTGTGATTGTGTTGCTAGTATGTGACAGGGTGGGAAAAAGGTGAATGAAACTAAGGTTGAGGCTCGTTATGGTATATATTGAATTGAAGAATCATTTAATTTAAGGAGTTATAGTACCAGTGAAAATAGATTAAAAAGAAATCTCAAAACTGTAAATAATATTGCCATTTAAAGATATACAGTTTATACTATAGAGAGGCTAAAGTGTAATTTTCTGACTAAAGTAAATTATACTAAGGGCGGAATTCAATAAGCCCTGTTAAGTTAACAGGAGTGAAAAATGGTTGTAGACTGGGGCTTTATCGTATGAGGCTATTCAATTCCAGCCACATTTTCATACCTTTTTTAACACCGTTATTGGCATAGGCGTGCGACATTTTATTAGGGGGTGCACCATCGGAGGGGTGTGTTTAGCACCACCTACTGGGCGTGTCTAGCACCGCCTATTGGGCGTGTCTAGCATCGCCTATTGGCACTCAATGCAATATAAATCACATATCACAAGGGTAGTGGCCACTGCAAATGAGGGCATGTCAACATGACACGCCACCTATTTCTCATCACTCTGGGAGAATTATTTTCCATTTCATATGCACCTTACCTATATGGTGGTTTCTCAGAATTGGGAACCTCTGAAGATATGTCCTCTCTGGGCAGACAGCATCTTCAGTCGGTATTCACTATTCATGTAGGAAATGACATGGTCCAGAAGATGCCTGTTTGTGTAGGAATATAACTAAGATCACCATCATGCAACAGAGGTTCAATCAGACTAGTGTCACCTCCTGCCCCCTGCATCTCTCAGCAACATAAACATCTCCCTGTGTCTCTCAGCCACACCCTCATCTCCCGCCTGCATCTCTCAGCTACACCATCTCCTCCTCTCCCTGCGTTGTCTCTTACCTCCACCAACATGCACTCCCTGCATCGTCTCTCATCCACACCATCATCTCCCGCCTGCATCGCCCTGTCACGCATCTCTCAAAATCCACCTCACTTTGTGTCTCTCAGTCTCCCCCCCTTCACTCTGTGCCTCTCAGTCCCCCTTCACTCTGTCTCTCAGCCTGTCCCCCTTCATTCTGTGTCTCTCAGTCTCCAACCCTTCACTCCGTGTCTCTCAGCCTGCCTCTCCTTTACTGTGTCTTTCAACCTCCACCTTCCTACATTTTGTGTCTAGTGCCACTTACATACAATGCCCACAGTAGTAGTGCACCTTACACAATGCCCATAGCAGTAGTGCCCCTTACACACTGCCTATATTAGTAGTACCTTTTACACAATGCCCATTGCAGTTGTGGTCCTCACACAGTACTCACAGTAGTTGTGCCCCTTACACAATGCCCACACAGTAGTTGTGCCCCTTACACAATGCCCACACAGTGGTTGTGCCCCTTACACAATGCCCACGCAGTGTTTTTGCCCCTTACAGAATGCCCACACAGTGGTTGTGCCCTTTACACAATGCCCATAGTAGTTGTGCCCCTTACACAATGCCCACTGCAGTTGTGGCCCATACACAGTGTTCACAATAGTTGTTCCTCTTACACAATGGCCACACAGTGGTTGTGCCCCTTACACAATGTCCACAAAGTGGTTTTGCCTCTAACACAATGTCCACACAGTGGTTTTGCTTCTTACACAATGCCCAAACAGTGGTTTCTCTAACGTCCTAGTGGATGCTGGGGACTCCGTAAGGACCATGGGGAATAGACGGGCTCCGCAGGAGACTGGGCACTCTAAAGAAAGATTCAGTACTATCTGGTGTGCACTGGCTCCTCCCTCTATGCCCCTCCTCCAGACCTCAGTTAGAATCTGTGCCCGGCCAGAGCTGGGTGCTCCTAGTGGGCTCTCCTGAGCTTGCTAGAAAAGAAAGTATTTTGTCAGGTATTTTATTTTCAGAGAGCTTCTGCTGGCAACAGACTCTCTGCTACGTGGGACTGAGGGGAGAGAAGCAAACCTACTCACTGCAGCTAAGTTGCGCTTCTTAGGCTACTGGACACCATTAGCTCCAGAGGGATCGAACACAGGTACCTAACCTTGATCGTCCGTTCCCGGAGCCGCGCCGCCGTCCCCCTCGCAGAGCCAGAAGTACAGAAGCAGCAGAAGCAAGAAGACATCGAAATCAGCGGCAGAAGACTCCTGTCTTCACTTAAGGTAGCGCACAGCACTGCAGCTGTGCGCCATTGCTCCCGCAGCACACCCACACACTCCAGTCACTGTAGGGTGCAGGGCGCAGGGGGGGGCGCCCTGGGCAGCAATTAAGATACCTGATGGCAAAAGTATACATATATACAGTCAGGCACTGTATATATGTGCGAGCCCCCGCCATTTTTACACATGAGAAGCGGGACAGAAGCCCGCCGCTGAGGGGGCGGGCCTTCTTCCTCAGCACACCAGCGCCATTTTCTCTTCACAGCTCCGCTGGAAGGACGCTCCCCAGGCTCTCCCCTGCAGTAAACAGGTGCAAAAGAGGGTAAAAAAGAGAGGGGGGGGCACATAAATTTAGGCGCAGAGATATATATATATATATATATATATATATATATAAAAACAGCAGCTACTGGGTAAACACTAAGGTACAGTGTAATCCCAGGGTTATATAGCGCTGGGGTGTGTGCTGGCATACTCTCTCTCTGTCTCCCCAAAAGCCTTTGTGGGGTCCTGTCCTCAGTCAGAGCGTTCCCTGTATGTGTGCGGTGTGTCGGTACGCCTGTGTCGACATGTTTGATGAGGAAGGATACGTTGAGGCAGAACAAGTGCAAATAGATGTGGTGTCGCCCCCGACGGGGCCGACACCTGATTGGATGGATATGTGGAAGGTGTTAAATGATAATGTAAGCTCCTTACATAACAGATTGGATAAAGCTGTAGCCTTGGGACAGTCGGGGTCTCAACCCATGCCTGCTCCCACAGCGCAGAGGCCGTCAGGGTCTCAAAAGCGCCCAATATCCCAGATAGTTGACACAGATGTCGACACGGAATCTGATTCCAGTGTCGATGACGATGATGCAAAGTTGCAGCCTAAAATGACTAAAGCCATCCGCTACATGATTGTGGCAATGAAGGATATATTATACATTTCTGAGGAAAATCCTGTCCCTGACAAGAGTATTTATATGTATGGGGAGAAAAAGCAAGAAGTGGCTTTTCCCCCGTCACATGAATTGAATGAATTATGTGAAAAAGCATGGGATTCCCCTGATAGGAAGGTAGTAATTTCCAAGAGATTGCTGACGGCGTATCCTTTCCCGCCAACGGACAGGTTACGCTGGGAATCCTCCCCCAGGGTAGACAAGGCGTTGACACGCTTGTCTAAGAAGGTGGCCCTGCCGTCTCAGGATACGGCCGCCTTAAAGGATCCTGCGGATAGAAAGCAGGAAGCTATCCTGAAGTCTGTTTACACACATTCTGGTACGCTGCTGAGGCCAGCAATTGCTTCGGCCTGGATGTGTAGTGCGGTAGCAGCATGGACGGATACTCTGTCTGAGGAGTTAGATACCCTGGACAGGGACTCTGTTCTAATGACCCTGGCACATATCAAGGACGCGGTCCTATATATGCGGGATGCCCAGAGGGACATTTGCCTGCTGGGCTCTAGAGTAAACGCAATGTCCCTTTCTGCCAGAAGGGTCTTATGGACTCGGCAATGGACAGGGGATACCGACTCTAAAAAACACATGGAGGTTTTACCTTATAAGGGCGAGGAATTGTTTGGGGACGGTCTCTCAGACCTAGTTTCCACAGCTACGGCTGGGAAGTCAAATTTCTTGCCTTATGTCCCTCCACAGCCTAAGAATGCACCGTATTACCAAATGCAGTCCTTTCGTTCGCAAAAGAGCAAGAAAGTCAGAGGGGCATCTTTTCTTGCCAGAGGCAGGGGTAGAGGAAAAAAGCTGCACCATGCAGCTAGTTCCCAGGAACAAAAGTCCTCCCCGGCTTCCACTAAATCCACCGCATGACGCTGGGGCTCCACAGGCGGAGCCAGGAGCCGTGGGGGCACGTCTCCGACATTTCAGCCACCAGTGGGTTCGCTCACGGGTGGATCCTTGGGCTATACAAGTTGTGTCTCGGGGATACAAACTGGAATTCGAGGTGACGCCCCCTCACCGTTACCTAAAATCGGCCTTGCCAGCTTCCCCCATGGAAAGGGAGGTAGTGCTGGCAGCAATTCACAAGTTATACCTCCAGCAGGTGGTTGTAAAGGTCCCTCTCCTTCAACAGGGAAGGGGTTACTATTCCACTATGTTTGTAGTACCGAAACCGGACGGTTCGGTCAGACCCATCTTGAATTTAAAATCCCTGAACATTTATCTGAAGAAATTCAAGTTCAAAATGGAATCGCTCAGAGCGGTCATTGCAAGCCTGGAAGAGGGGGATTTTATGGTGTCTCTGGACATCAAGGATGCTTACTTGCATGTCCCCATTTATCCACCTCATCAGGAGTACCTCAGATTTGTGGTACAGGACTGTCATTACCAATTCCAGACGTTGCCGTTTGGGCTCTCCACAGCACCGAGAATATTTACCAAGGTAATGGCGGAAATTAT
Organism: Pseudophryne corroboree; assembly: GCF_028390025.1. Lineage (NCBI taxonomy): Eukaryota > Metazoa > Chordata > Amphibia > Anura > Myobatrachidae > Pseudophryne > Pseudophryne corroboree. The sequence continues at coordinate 576,199,640 of NC_086447.1, read as the reverse complement.
GGTGCTCCTGAGAAAGCAAGGAGTCACAATTATCCCATACTTGGACGATCTCCTCATAAAGGCGAGGTCCAGAGAGCAGTTGCTGATCAGCGTAGCACACTCTCAGGAAGTGTTGCAACAGCACGGCTGGATTCTGAATATCCCAAAATCGCAGCTGATTCCTACGACGCGTCTGCCCTTTCTGAGCATGATTCTGGACACAGACCAGAAGAAGGTGTTTCTCCCGGCTGAGAAGGCTCAGGAGCTCGTGACTCTAGTCAGAGACCTCTAAAAACCGAAACAGGTGTCGGTGCATCACTGCACGCGAGTCCTGGGAAAGATGGTGGCATCATACGAAGCCATTCCCTTCGGCAGGTTCCATGCGAGGATCTTTCAGTGGGATCTGTTGGACAAGTGGTCCGGATCGCATCTTCAGGTGCATCGGCTGATCACCCTGTCCCCCAGGGCCAGGGTGTCTCTTCTGTGGTACTGCAAAGGTAAGGAAAAAACACCCTAAGGTGGATTTTCTCCAGGCGCTGATGAGGGAGGTGCACCACAGCAGCTAAAACAAATGGGGTTGGTCAGACCCCCAAAAACATAAATGGATAGGAAAGGATTGAAGCGCTAAAATGGTCAAATATGAGAGCAAAAGGTCACATGAAAATACACATTTATTATGATAAATGAACTTAAAAATGATTAAAAAATTTTTGGTAACACTGTAGAAATGGAGTGCTAAATAATGAGGGACACAATGAAGTGTCCAAACGTAATGTCTCTCCCAGTCCTGGTAATATTGCATAGACAATTCACACCTGTTCCAATAAAGCAGTCCCTTATTAGTTATGCTCAAGGTATCCCGTTAATGTTCCATCAGGTATTATAGTTACCACCAGCGAATGTCCAAGGTGTTGAGCGGATAGGCATCCGCAGCGGCTTGTTCCTTGTTAAGCTGTGGATGATGGAGGATCTTCAGAACGGGTCCACAAGAAGAGCCAATGGTGGGGACCTGGTCCAGGTGGATGGTCTTCAGGAAAGGATAGTGAGTGGTAGGTACACACAGCACCAGTCGCCAACGCGTTTCGTTGCGATCACGCAACTTTTTCAAGGTAATAAAGGTGCTGCTATCCAGGGTTTTTATACCCTTTACAAAATGGTTGCTCATTTGCATATGTGATTGACAGTGACCAAATACTCTCATTATGTGACCAAAATGACAGACAGACAATTTCAATTATTAAATAAACAACACATAATAAATAATAAATATAATACACTTTGTTTCTTGTATAACTATGGTTTAATCAATTATAGAGAATCAAATCACGTATCTCCCATAATTCGAGAGGAAGAACGGGATAATGACAAAAACGGAGTAAAGTGCAGAAAGATCTCCCATTAATCCTATATGTAGGGAGCTCGGAGTCCTATCCGTGTATTACATACAATCAATCAGCATGAATAAAAACAGGTGGATTCCAGCACTTACTAGGAAGCTGGCACCTGTGGGTTTAGATCCACGTAATTAGTCTGCGGCCAGGAATCCGAGTGACGGGGGCACGTGGGCGTCCCCACTGCACACGTCACTGGGCTTCACCTATGGTGTGGGGGTCGCGCCCTAATGACGCGACCATCGGATTTTACTTATATCAACAGAGTGGAAGCGGTTGGGATTGGTTCCGGCCGTTGCTATAGTTACAAGTGGGCGTGAGGGTTGCCATGGTGACGGAGGACACAATGCACGTCACCTGGTATATGGGTCGCGTCCGAATGACGCGACCGTCGGGTTTTATTTACATCAGAAGGGGTGGGAGCGGTAAGGATTGATCCGCTCTCCAGCCGTTTCTATGGTGACGGGTGAGCCTGAGGGTTGCCATGGTGTCAGTCAGCGTAGCGCACGTCACCTAGCAACACACGCCGCACTGTCTAGCACCAAAGCATAAACGGGGCATTGAAAAACATGTATATAATTGATAATTTAATTCTGTGATAACGTGCTTGGTGTAAGTGTGATAAATAGATTGAATGAATGAAACTGTAAAGAAAAATTGCTTAATAAGAAATAATAATAGCTGCCAAGAATAATAATAATGAATACTAATAATGAACATATAAAAAAACAAATTTATCCTAATACTGAGACTATATAAAGTCACATATATCAAAGTAAAATACATATGCAATAAATAAAAAAGAAAAAAAGAAAATGGTGACACATACGAAACGTGATGATAATAATACTTGTTTTGATAAACAATTGGGAATAATAAATCAATAAATTTAAACAGAGAAACTAATTTATCTTTATAGTAAACTGTTAGATGTAGATATCGCACCCAACTGAAGTGTTTAATTAAAGGGACAAAGGAGCTGAAGAGATCATAGAACTGGATTCAGTTCTACCTGTTCGTTAAGGCCAGAGGGGTATATCGTATTAAGCCTAAACATCCAATAAAGCTCTTGTTTACATAATAATTTATACCGATCCCCACCCCTCTTGGTTTTCACAATATGTTCAATAGCTACTACTCCTAGGAGGCTGGGGTCGCTATTATGACAGTCCCTAAAATGTCTAGAGACACTGTGTGTTTGGGATTTGTTTATAATGTTCCGACGATGTTCCATGAATCGGACTTTAATACTTCTCGTCGTCCGTCCCACATATCTTTTATTACAAGCACATGTCAGCAAGTATATGACATAATTGGTGTCACAATTCATAAAATTACTGAGATGAAATTCATCACTTCCCTCGACAGAGATCGATGTTATTTTCTTAGGGATATGTTTACAGGTGGTGCACCTGTTTGCACCACAACGGTGGAATCCAGGGGGGCGTACTGGTATCCAAGATTCTCGTATTCCTCCTTCTGTATCTATTGGGGGAACTGTTTTAAGATAACTGGGTGCCAGGATGTTTTTAAGGGAACGTCCCTTTTTGAAAATGAACTTAGGTCTGTGTGGCAAGGTTCCTCTTAGTAATCTGTCCTGGTTTAGCATCCCAAAATTCCTACATATGATTTTCTTAATCGACATGCTCTCACTATTGTATGTTGAGATGAAAGCCAAATTTTCTTGTTGGATGTTATACATGTGATCACTATCCTGTTCTATTGGAGATTGGATCTTACTGATTTTAGGTCTAAGAAGAGTGTCTCTATCTATATGAAGGACTTCTTGCATGGTTTTCTTTAATGATGGATGTGGATAACCCCTCGAATGAAACGCTTCTGTCATAGAATTTGCTTGTTCTAGATATTTGCTATCTTCCGTGCAGTTACGCCTTAAGCGTAAAAACTGCCCCCGGGGGATGTTTTTCTTCCAAGGGGGGTAATGGGCACTCTGGTAGTGCAGATAGGCATTAGTTGCCACTTCTTTAGTGTAATTGGAGGTATGTATTTTGCCATCCCTGGCTTCTAGTGTTAGATCCAAAAAATTAATAGTGTCAGGGTGATAGGAGTGAGTAAAATGTAAATTAAAGTGATTAGAATTTAAACTTGTAACAAAGTGAAGTGCCGATGATAGATCCCCATCCCAAATAATAAATAGATCATCTATGTATCGGCCATAGAGGACCAGATTCGCGCCGAAGTCCCCGCCCCACACATGGGCATCCTCGAAGGTACCCATGTATAGGTTGGCATAGCTCGGCGCAAATCTGGTCCCCATGGCCGTACCCATCACCTGGAGATAATAAGTGTCTAAGAACATAAATATGGGACCTTAACGTCGAGACACGAGGTTGGAGAAAAGAATCAACATAAAAAGACAGATTAGAAGACAAAGACTTGATGACGCCCTGACCGCTGGAGTTATTTCCAAAGATGAATTTAATTTTTTGTTCATTAAGCACCCCACTGTTCCGATTTTCTATCACCTCCCTAAGATACACAAATCACTTAGTGCACCCCCTGGACGTCCTATTATCTCTGGAATTGGTTCTTTGTCTTCTAATCTGTCTTTTTATGTTGATTCTTTTCTCCAACCTCGTGTCTCGACGTTAAGGTCCCATATTAAAGACACCACTCATTTCTTACAACAGCTAAAAGATGTTGTATGGAAAGAAAGCTATGCATTCATGACTCTGGATGTACAAAGTTTATACACCAATATTCCACACGATCTGGGACGTGATGCAATAGCAAAGAGATTACAAATTGATGGTGACCTTTCTGAGAGACACGAGACTTTTTTGTTGGATGCCATTTCCTTTATACTTAAACACAATTATTTTATGTTCTTAGACACTTATTATCTCCAGGTGATGGGTACGGCCATGGGGACCAGATTTGCGCCGAGCTATGCCAACCTATACATGGGTACCTTCGAGGATGCCCATGTGTGGGGCGGGGACTTCGGCGCGAATCTGGTCCTCTATGGCCGATACATAGATGATCTATTTATTATTTGGGATGGGGATCTATCATCGGCACTTCACTTTGTTACAAGTTTAAATTCTAATCACTTTAATTTACATTTTACTCACTCCTATCACCCTGACACTATTAATTTTTTGGATCTAACACTAGAAGCCAGGGGTGGCAAAATACATACCTCCAATTACACTAAAGAAGTGGCAACTAATGCCTATCTGCACTACCAGAGTGCCCATTACCCCCCTTGGAAGAAAAACATCCCCCGGGGGCAGTTTTTACGCTTAAGGCGTAACTGCACGGAAGATAGCAAATATCTAGAACAAGCAAATTCTATGACAGAAGCGTTTCATTCGAGGGGTTATCCACATCCATCATTAAAGAAAACCATGCAAGAAGTCCTTCATATAGATAGAGACACTCTTCTTAGACCTAAAATCAGTAAGATCCAATCTCCAATAGAACAGGATAGTGATCACATGTATAACATCCAACAAGAAAATTTGGCTTTCATCTCAACATACAATAGTGAGAGCATGTCGATTAAGAAAATCATATGTAGGAATTTTGGGATGCTAAACCAGGACAGATTACTAAGAGGAACCTTGCCACACAGACCTAAGTTCATTTTCAAAAAGGGACGTTCCCTTAAAAACATCCTGGCACCCAGTTATCTTAAAACAGTTCCCCCAATAGATACAGAAGGAGGAATACGAGAATCTTGGATACCAGTACGCCCCCCTGGATTCCACCGTTGTGGTGCAAACAGGTGCACCACCTGTAAACATATCCCTAAGAAAATAACATCGATCTCTGTCGAGGGAAGTGATGAATTTCATCTCAGTAATTTTATGAATTGTTACACCAATTATGTCATATACTTGCTGACATGTGCTTGTAATAAAAGATATGTGGGACGGACGACGAGAAGTATTAAAGTCCGATTCATGGAACATCGTCGGAACATTATAAACAAATCCCAAACACACAGTGTCTCTAGACATTTTAGGGACTGTCATAATAGCGACCCCAGCCTCCTAGGAGTAGTAGCTATTGAACATATTGTGAAAACCAAGAGGGGTGGGGATCGGTATAAATTATTATGTAAACAAGAGCTTTATTGGATGTTTAGGCTTAATACGATATACCCCTCTGGCCTTAACGAACAGGTAGAACTGAATCCAGTTCTATGATCTCTTCAGCTCCTTTGTCCCTTTAATTAAACACTTCAGTTGGGTGCGATATCTACATCTAACAGTTTACTATAAAGATAAATTAGTTTCTCTGTTTAAATTTATTGATTTATTATTCCCAATTGTTTATCAAAACAAGTATTATTATCATCACGTTTCGTATGTGTCACCATTTTCTTTTTTTCTTTTTTATTTATTGCATATGTATTTTACTTTGATATATGTGACTTTATATAGTCTCAGTATTAGGATAAATTTGTTTTTTTATATGTTCATTATTAGTATTCATTATTATTATTCTTGGCAGCTATTATTATTTCTTATTAAGCAATTTTTCTTTACAGTTTCATTCATTCAATCTATTTATCACACTTACACCAAGCACGTTATCACAGAATTAAATTATCAATTATATACATGTTTTTCAATGCCCCGTTTATGCTTTGGTGCTAGACAGTGCGGCGTGTGTTGCTAGGTGACGTGCGCTACGCTGACTGACACCATGGCAACCCTCAGGCTCACCCGTCACCATAGAAACGGCTGGAGAGCGGATCAATCCTTACCGCTCCCACCCCTTCTGATGTAAGTAAAACCCGACGGTCGCGTCATTCGGACGCGACCCATATACCAGGTGACGTGCATTGTGTCCTCCGTCACCATGGCAACCCTCACGCCCACTTGTAACTATAGCAACGGCCGGAACCAATCCCAACCGCTTCCACTCTGTTGATATAAGTAAAATCCGATGGTCGCGTCATTAGGGCGCGACCCCCACACCATAGGTGAAGCCCAGTGACGTGTGCAGTGGGGACGCCCACGTGCCCCCGTCACTCGGATTCCTGGCCGCAGACTAATTACGTGGATCTAAACCCACAGGTGCCAGCTTCCTAGTAAGTGCTGGAATCCACCTGTTTTTATTCATGCTGATTGATTGTATGTAATACACGGATAGGACTCCGAGCTCCCTACATATAGGATTAATGGGAGATCTTTCTGCACTTTACTCCGTTTTTGTCATTATCCCGTTCTTCCTCTCGAATTATGGGAGATACGTGATTTGATTCTCTATAATTGATTAAACCATAGTTATACAAGAAACAAAGTGTATTATATTTATTATTTATTATGTGTTGTTTATTTAATAATTGAAATTGTCTGTCTGTCATTTTGGTCACATAATGAGAGTATTTGGTCACTGTCAATCACATATGCAAATGAGCAACCATTTTGTAAAGGGTATAAAAACCCTGGATAGCAGCACCTTTATTACCTTGAAAAAGTTGCGTGATCGCAACGAAACGCGTTGGCGACTGGTGCTGTGTGTACCTACCACTCACTATCCTTTCCTGAAGACCATCCACCTGGACCAGGTCCCCACCATTGGCTCTTCTTGTGGACCCGTTCTGAAGATCCTCCATCATCCACAGCTTAACAAGGAACAAGCCGCTGCGGATGCCTATCCGCTCAACACCTTGGACATTCGCTGGTGGTAACTATAATACCTGATGGAACATTAACGGGATACCTTGAGCATAACTAATAAGGGACTGCTTTATTGGAACAGGTGTGAATTGTCTATGCAATATTACCAGGACTGGGAGAGACATTACGTTTGGACACTTCATTGTGTCCCTCATTATTTAGCACTCCATTTCTACAGTGTTACCAAAATTTTTTTAATCATTTTTAAGTTCATTTATCATAATAAATGTGTATTTTCATGTGACCTTTTGCTCTCATATTTGACCATTTTAGCGCTTCAATCCTTTCCTGTCTCTTCTGTGGTGGCTGCAGAGTGCTCACCTTCTCGAGGGCCGCAGGTTCGGCATACAGGACTCGGTCCTGGTGACCACGGATGCGAGCCTCCGAGGATGTGGGGCGGTCACTCAGGGAAGAAACTTCCAAGGGTTGTGGTCAAGTCAGGAGGCTTGTCTGCACATAAATATCCTGGAACTAAGGGCCATATACAACGCCCTGAGTCAAGCGGAGCCTCTGCTTCGCAACCAACCGGTGCTGATTCAGTCAGACAACATCACCGAAGTGGCTCATGTAAACCGCCAGGGTGGCACAAGAAGCAGAGTGGCGATGGCGGAAGCCACCAGGATTCTTCGTTGGGCGGAGAATCACGTGCAAGCACTGTCAGCAGTGTTCATTCCGGGAGTGGACAACTGGGAAGCAGACTTTCTCAGCAGACACGATCTCCACTCGGGAGAGTGGGGACTTCATCAAGAAGTCTTCAAGCAGATTGCAAATCGGTGGGAACTGCCACAGGTGGACATGATGGCGTCCCGCCTCAACAAAAAGCTAAAAAGGTATTGCGCCAGGTCAAGGGACCCTCAGGCGATAGCTGTGGACGCACTGGTAACACCGTGGGTGTTCCAGTCGGTCTATGTGTTTCCTCCTCTTCCTCTCATACCCAAGGTACTGAGAATCGTAAGGAAAAGAAGAGTGAAAACAATACTCATTGTTCCGGACTGGCCAAGAAGGACTTGGTACCCGGAACTGCAAGAAATGCTCACAGAGGAATCATGGCCTCTGCCTCTCAGACAGGACCTGTTGCAACAGGGGCCCTGTCTGTTCCAAGACTTACCGCGGCTGCGTTTGACGGCATGGCGGTTGAACGCCGGATCCTAGCAGAAACGGCATTCCGGATGAAGTTATTCCTACGCTGATAAAGGCTAGGAAGGACGTGACAGCAAAGCATTATCACCGTATATGGCGAAAATATGTTGCTTGGTGTGAGGCCAGGAAGGCCCCTACAGAGGAATTCCAGCTGGGTCGATTCCTGCACTTCCTACAGTCAGGTGTGACTATGGGCCTAAAATTAGGGTCCATAAAGGTCCAGATTTCGGCCCTATCCATCTTCTTTCAAAGAGAACTGGCTTCACTGCCGGAGGTTCAGACGTTTGTTAAGGGAGTGCTGCATATTCAGCCCCCTTTTGTGCCACCAGTGGCACCTTGGGATCTTAACGTGGTGTTGTATTTCCTGAAATCCCACTGGTTTGAGCCACTTAAGACCGTGGAACTAAAGTATCTCACGTGGAAAGTGGTCATGCTGTTGGCTTTAGCTTCAGCTAGGCGTGTGTCAGAATTGGCGGCTTTGTCATGTAAAAGCCCCTATCTGGTTTTCCATATGGACAGGGCAGAATTGCGGACTCGTCCGCAGTTTCTGCCAAAGGTGGTGTCATCTTTTCATTTGAACCAACCTATTGTGGTGCCTGCGGCTACTCGTGACTTGGAGGACTCCAAGTTGCTGGACGTAGTCTGGGCTTTGAAGATTTATGTAACCAGAACGGCTGGAGTCAGGAAGACTGACTCGCTGTTTATCCTGTATGCATCAAACAAGCTGGGTGCTCCTGCTTCAAAGCAAACTATTGCTCGCTGGATCTGTAACACGATTCAGCAGGCTCATTCTGCTGCGGAATTGCCGCAGCCGAAATCAGTGGAAGCCCATTCCACAAGGAAAGTGGGCTCTTCTTGGGCGGCTGCCCGAGGGGTCTCGGCATTACAGCTTTGCCGAGCTGCTACTTGGTCGGGTTCAAACACTTTTGCAAAATTCTACAGGTTTGATACCCTGGCTGAGGAGGACCTTGTGTTTGCCCATTCGGTGCTGCAGAGTCATCCGCACTCTCCCGCCCGTTTGGGAGCTTTGGTATAATCCCCATGGTCCTTACGGAGTCCCCAGCATCCACTAGGACGTTAGAGAAAATAAGAATTTACTCACCGTTAATTCTATTTCTCGTAGTCCGTAGTGGATGCTGGGCGCCCGTCCCAAGTGCGGACTTTCTGCAATACGTGTATATAGTTATTGCTTAACAAAGGGTTATGGTTATGTAGCATCGGTTGAGTGATGCTCAGTTGTTGTTCATACTGTTAACTGGGTAAGTTTATCACAAGTTGTACAGTGTGATTGGTGTGGCTGGTATGAGTCTTACCCTGGATTCCAAAATCCTTTCCTTGTAATGTCAGCTCTTCCGGGCACAGTTTCCTTAACTGAGGTCTGGAGGAGGGGCATAGAGGGAGGAGCCAGTGCACACCAGATAGTACTGAATCTTTCTTTAGAGTGCCCAGTCTCCTGCGGAGCCCGTCTATTCCCCATGGTCCTTACGGAGTCCCCAGCATCCACTACGGACTATGAGAAATAAAATTACCGGTGAGTAAATTCTTATTTTTTCCCCTTGCACAATGCCCACACAGTGGTTGTGCCCTTTACACAGTGGCAATAGTAGTAGTGCCCCGTCCACAATGGCACAATAGTTTTCATCATCAGTGCACCCAGTGCGGCTGGGATGGATTTAGACTTCATAGGGTCTTAAACAATAGCACTGGCGGAAGACATTTAAAAAGAAAGAGAGAGAGAAAGAGAGCAAGAGAGGCAGAGAGAGGGGGGAAGATAGAGGGGGCAGAGAGAGAAGAGAGTGAGATCAGAGTGCAGCAGGGAGGGGGCGGGGGGTGGCAGTGAGAGGAGAACGTGTCAGAAACTTAAAAGAGGCAGAAAGAGGAGAAGTAGAGAGAGGCAAAGAGAGAGGAGAGAGTCAAAAAGATGAGAGAGGTAGAAAGAAGAGAGAGTGGAGATAGAGATAGAGAGTGGAGATAAGAGACAGAGAGGAGAGAGGGGGCAGAGAGAGGGATGAGAGAGTTAAAGAGAGGAGAGAGAGGGCGGGCAGAGAGGAAAGACAGAAGTGAGGCAGAAACATGAGAGAGAGGAGAGGGGGGCAGAGAGAGAGATGAGGGAGGCACAGAGAGGAAAGAGAGAGTGCAGAAAGGAGAGAAGCAGAGAGGAGAGAGAGACAGAAAGATGAGAGAGAGAGGCAAGGAGGAGAAGAAGGAAAAGAGAGGGGACAGGGGGGAGAGAGGCAGCAAGAGGAGAAAGGGAAAAAGGGAAAAATGATGAGAGATGCAAAGAAAAAAGAAGAGAAAGAGAGAGGAGACAGTGGCCCTCATTCCGAGTTGTTTGCTCGTTATTTTTCTTCGCATCGCAGCGATTTTCCGCAAACTGCGCATGCGCAATGTTCGCACCGCGCCTGCGCCAAGTAAATTTGCTAAGAAGTTTGGTATTTTACTCACGGCTTAACGAAGAAATTTCTTCGTTCTGGTGATCGGAGTGTGAGTGACAGGAAGTGGGTGTTTCTGGGCGGAAACTAGGCGTTTTATGGGAGTGTGCGGAAAAACGCTGCCGTTTCTGGGAAAAACGCGGGAGTGGCTGGAGAAACGGGGGAGTGTCTGGGCGAATGCTGGGTGTGTTTGTGACGTCAAACCAGGAACGAAACTGACTGAACTGATCGCAGTGGCAGAGTAAGTATCGAGCTAATCGGAAACTGCAAAGAAATTTCTGATCGCTATTCTATTCGCTATTTTGCAAATCTTTCGTTCGCTATTCTGCAAAGCTAAGATTCACTCCCAGTAGGCGGCGGCTTACTGTGTGCAAAGCTGCTAAAAGCAGCTAGCGAGCGAACAACTCGGAATGAGGGCCAGTGTCCCCATTGATCCTCAGTGTCCCTCCCCCAGTGTTCCCTATGAGCCATCACACCCTAGATAGTTGGCCTCATACCCCCGGTTTACACAATGTGGGCCCCATCACCCCCAGCCTGTGGCCCCTATCACACCCAACATGTGGCCCTCATTACCCACAGGCTGTGGCACACACACACACACACACACACACACACACACACACACACACACACACACACACACATATCTTTACACAATGTGAAACCTATCACCTCCTGTGGCCCCCATACAACCCTCTATGACCAGTGTGGCCCCCATCACCCCAACATGTGGGCCCCACACATCCCAGCACTCAGTGTGGCCCCTGTCACCCCCATCATGTGGCCCTCACACCTCCTTGCTCTAAGTGTGCTCCTGTCTTTCCCCCGTTGCTCATCAGCCATGCCCCCTTCTTGTGGTCCTCACCCCCTCCCCCAGCTGTGTTGTCACTACTCATCTTAAGCCTCTTGCCTTGATCCAGGCATTGCCGTCTCACAATCCCTGTCCTCATTGTCGGGGACAGTCCGCCCGCTCCCCTGATGGCCCCGGAGCACTCACCCTCCTGTAGGCGGCTGATAAGGCTGTCCGCGTCCAGCTCTCCTTCCACCATCTCAGGGATTGCACCTGCGTCCTTGCTGCTGCCCATGGCTCCTCTCGGACTCGGTCGCAGACCGTCCCCAGTTGGTGAGTAGATGTGCCTGGCCTGGCTCCTCCCAGTCGGCTCGAGCTCTGCTGCAGCGCGTCCCTGCCACCACCCCCCAAAGTGTGACAACTGGTCCTGCTGTGATCTGTGCCGCAGGTGCGGAGAGGAGGTAGCACTGTGATCCACTTTGCTTGCGATGACAGGTGCCGGCGGGCACTTGAGACCTGGACCAGGTCTCAAGTGCCCGCCGGCACCTGTCATCGCAAGGTCACCTGGTAGTCCCTAAGCGGCCGCGGCAGGCTGCAGGAGTGGTGTTTGTGAGGGGGTGCTGGACATTAGGGGTTGCCTGTGCACACCAGGCACCCCCTGTGCGCACGCCTATGGTTATCGGGTATTTTGTTTGCGCCTGTTCAGAAAAAGGTGATTGTTTCTGCTTTTTCATTTTTATCTTTCATTATTAATTTTTGTTATAATTTTTCCTGTAAAGTGTACCAGTTACTAAACACATCTTTCTCTTACGTCCTCGGGGATACTGGGAATCCATTTAGTACCATGGGGTATAGATGGGTCCACTTGGAGCCATGGGCGCTATAGAAGTTTGATAACGTGTGCTGGCTCCTCTCTCTATGCCCCTCCTACCAGACTCAGTTTAGAAAATGGGCGGGGCTTCACTATGAGCGGATCCAGCAGCTCACAGGCGCCATTTTACCCTATTGCAGCTGACACAGACTGCAGGGACGCGCAGCTCCCCCGGAGAGCCTCCAGATTACCTCAGCGGTACCAGGGGGTCAGATTACCTCAGCGGTACCAGGGGGTCATAGCAGGGGGGAGCTTTATACTTGTGTACAAAGTTCCTAGTCTAGGTACGAAGTCGTCTCCTGCTTTTTCTGTAGTCGGGAGTTGATGTGGGCCTATGCCTAGGCTCCATAAAAGTTAATTTTCTTTCAGAAACAATTGTTTTCTCTTCCTGAGGTCCAGACGTTCTTGAAAGGTGTTCTTGATATCCAACCTCCCTTTGTGTCTCCCACGGCACCTTGGGATCTCAATTTGGTTCTGCGATTCCTCCAATCGGACTGTTTTGAACCGTTACAGGAGGTTGTCGTAAAGTATCTTACGTGGAAGACCGTCACACTGTTGGCCTTGGCTTCGGCAAGGCACATGTTGGAGCTGGGGGCGTTGTCTCACATGAGCCCCTACTTGATTTTCCATGAGGACAGATAAGAACTCAGGACTCATCAGCACTTCCTTCCTAAGGTGGTGTCGGCATTTCATATCAACCAGCCAATTGTGGTTCCAGTTGTTACTGACACCTCTGCTACTTCAAAGTCTTTGGACATTGTAAGGGCTTTGAAGGTATATGTAAAGTGAACTGCTCGTCACAGGAAATAGGATGTGCTGTTCATTCTTTATGATGCCAATAAGATTGGGTATCCTGCTTCAGAGCAGTCAATTGCACGCTGGATCAGGATCACTAACCAGCATGCTTATTCCACGGCAGGTTTGCTGATTCCGAAGTCTGTACAGGCCCACTCTACTAGGTCGGTGGGTTCCTCTTGGGTGGCTGCCCTGGGTGTCTCAGCATTACAGCCCTGCCGAGCAGCATCTTGGTCGTGTTCGAACACGTTTGCCAAGTTTTACAAGTTCTATAACTTGGCCTCTGATGACCTTCAGTTTAGTCAATCAGTTCTGCAGGAACCAAAGCACTCTCCCACCCTGTTTGGAAGCTTTGGTACTTCCCCATGGTACTAAATGGATTCCCAGTATCCCCTAGGGCGTAAGAGAAAATAGGATTTTAATTTCCATCCGGTAAATCCTTTTCTCATAGTCCGTAGGAGATACTGGGCGTCCGCCCGGTGTTTCGTTCTTCCTGCACGGTTACATGTTACACTGCAGTGAGTGTGGAATGCAGGGGGGTGGGTCTGGGATGTGACAATGCAATTATGTAATCGTAGCTCCGCCCACGTGTGACAGTGATAGAATGGTGCTGGAGGTCTGGGCTTCTGTCAGCACCTCCTGTTTCCTCTAAGTGTCTGAGTCAGGAAGCTGCCTGCAGTGTAATAGCACAATCACACTGAGTGTACTAAAGACAGCAGGCTCCAGCATCAGGGAGAATTGCCCACTTTTCCAGCTGGCCAGTAGTGTCACTCAATTTTTGGGAGCCTCCCGGTCGTCCAAGTACTGTATGTCTCAATAAATGTAATACACTGAGTGGTGGCATTTGATTAGAATATAATGAATGGATGTTTGTATTGTTATTCTGAGAAATTGATAACACATTAATTAATGAAGAGAGTAATACACACCACAGAGAGTTGAAAGTGATCAGATCTTTCTGACAAATGGTAGGCAGCCATAAGTTATTTTTCTTCTTAAAATGTGTGATGTAAGAGAATATTCTCAGCACACAAAATTGACAATAGCATAGCACAATGCTGACACTAATAGACATAACATACAAAGTGATTCTCTTCCTTCTTCAGTTTTTCTTTTTTGTTGTTGATTTTTTGTGGACAAAAGTAACTGCACTCTGTACAGAAGAAAAGACAAGCAAGCTCTGATTGGTCCCTATGGGTAGCAAGTCTAGACTGTGTGGTCGACTTTAAGATAGACTTACCACTGTCCTAAAACATGTAAGTAGTGTGAATGAAGCCACAAAGCTGCAGGTTATATAGCAATTCCAGGCAGAACAAAAATGAACCCTCATATTGGAGATTTATTAGCAGAGATTCAATTGCTAATGACAGCTTTTCTAATGTGGAGAATGATTTGGGGACAACCCTGCAGCAGTGGTTATAAGGACTATCTGTTTTTCTATTTTTGATGACCATAAGGACTTAGGGGCCCATTTATCAAACAATATTTGTGGCTATTTTCCTGAAAATACCCATGTCCGGGGTTAGTCTAAAATATAAAAAATATTAAGTATCCCTGCGATGTATGCAGGAGGGGCCACAGCAGATATCTCCGATACCTGCTGCGATCCCTCCATTCCTGCCGGGGAATAGGGGTTTCAATGGGGGATGCAATGCTGCCAGATTTACCAATACCCTGTATTCGGAATGTGAAGCATTCCTGATATTGCCCCCCGCAACTACCGCCCTTCTGAACATAGCTGTAGCCTATTATAGCCTATGGGCTTCACATTGTGGGTGTAGTTCCAGAGGGTTCCGCCAGCAATGGGCAAAGTGCATGCACAGTCAACAGGAACCGCACATGCGCAGCTCCCCCGGGATCACACGGAGCCCCCTGTCCCTGCCTGTGCCTGGTGATACATTCACCTCATGTGATCGCATTCTGCAAGACTCATTTCTGTATATGTACTGTGAAAATAAGGATGTTTATAGTCGATCATGAATTAGGAACTGCGGTAAAGTCTGCGCAAATTATGGATTCTTATGGGGCAGTTTATGGGGCAAAAGGGTATCTTGATCCCTCCAAAATTGAAAGAGGCGCAGGTGAGATGGAGTGCTTACATCCGTATCCCCGCCAGCGACTCCTCCTTTAAAAGCAGTCTGCTGCTGCAGCTTGCAATTGACCATGTTCTGTCTAGCCAGCTCTCTCTCTCCGATGCATTACTGGGAGGAGGTGTGGCCACGCCTACTCCTAGAAATGCATCAGTGAGAGACAGCCGGCTAAGACTGAATATACAGCAGCAGACTGCTTTTAAAGGATACCCTAATGGCATTAGCATGGCCACACCCCTTTTCGTCCATGTCCTGATTTAACATTTTTCTATGTTGGAAACACAGGCCAGTATCTCACTGAGTATCAGTTATGTAGTAGTTATCTTTGTTTTGGGGTACTTTACCATAATTAAGCGCAGATAGTAACATTTAATTTCAGGATTTATTCATTACAAAATATATTTTTGCACGTAACATTTACATTTTAATTGATTCACAGGAAGTGCAATTAAACTGGTTGTCGTGTGTTTGTGTTACCTTTTTTTCAATTTCAGGCTACAGTATGTATATAGCAAGCCCCTTATACTATTTTACGAAATTTATGTTTGCATTACTCAAAGCTGATCATGTTAGCAAGGTAACGCAGTGAAGGGGTTGAAAATGTGTACAAATATTTGCACATTTAGGGGCTGATCCTGAGTATTTGTCTAATAGCAGTTGCCCGTCTGTGACTTTATGCAAATGATATGAAAAGTCCTTCTCTGGTGTACATTTGCTAGTCTGAATGAGCAATGACTGAGACGCTCACTGTCAGCATGTGTAAAGACAGAAATCATGATTTGTGCGTCTTTAGATGCACCGTAGAAACATGCAGCAGACCCATGATAGGTGCAGTTTGTCTCTCTAAGTATGGACTCCTATGCGAGCTGTTCATTGTCTGTATACACATCCACTTTCACCCAAACGTCTGCAACACTCCAGTAACACACTCGTAAGATAGACCATCTTCGTGCTTGTGTCTGAAATCGCAACTGCAACTTTGTATGAGCGCAATTGGGATGCATGCGCAGTAATACAGCTTAAACACAATGCAGAAGAAAAAAATTGCTTCACTGTGTCCCACATCAGCAGTGCGTGTGACTCAGAATCAGCCCAGTAACCTCAGAACAGACAAAAAAAGTTGCACACTGATGACACAGACTGCATGATATTTGAGGACAGTCTGTATAGTATCTAAATGACCTTACAGCCTTATGTATAGCGGAGTACATCTGGGGAGCTATGTGGGGAGAAGCCAATACAGAGTTTAGCAAGTTAGTAAGTTCTCACTGACTAGAAGCTTTCTTCTATACACCTCCCCATTCTTCAACTCACTTGCAGACACTCTGTGATATGTGGTCCCAGCATGTCTGCTGAAGCTGGGTAAGACTCAGTGTGATACTTGTTGCATGCTTATAAATGCAATGTTTTGGAGGCATATTAAACAACTGACAGTACTAAAATCAAGAGCATGTTTAGACAATAGTAGCAATTTGAGCAACTCCTTCTAGACTAGTAACATTAAAGAACTACAATGGACATAAAATCCTATATAATAAAAAGCTAATGCTGCTCCTGACCTCTAAAGGGGGAATTCAAGTGTTTTGTGCACCGACGGCAGCGGTGCAAATATGCGGGTACGGGTGGGTACGGCGTACCCTTAAGAATTTTGCCGTGGGTACGACGTACCCACACCGATGGGTCGCCGCTCGCTACTGCTGATGTGAGGGGAGGAGAGCGCAGCCTGCACCTCTCCTGCCCCTCAATGTCTACATTCAAATCAGCGCCGCCCGTGAGCCAGTCAGAGCTCGCGGAGCTTTGATTGGCTCACGGATCGGCGCTGAATTGAACTCACCCGCCGGAGACTGAGGGGAAGGAGAGGCGCAGGCTGCGCTCTCCTCCCCTCACACACGGGAGACAGGACAGCAGCAGCGGTGAGCAGGGGAAGGGGGGGTGCTCCTTCATGAATACCTGGCACTGTGGGGGGCAATGTATATCTGGCACTGTGGGGGGCAATGTAAATCTGGCACTGTGGGGGCAATGTATGTCTGGCACTGTGGGGGCAATGTATATCTGGCACTGTGGGGGGCAATGTATATCTGGCACTGTGGGGGCAACGTATATCTGGCACTGTGGGGGCAATGTATATCTGGCACTGTGGGGCATTCGTGTATCTGGCATTGTGGACCATTCGTGTATCTGGCACTGTGGGGCATTCGTGTATCTGGCACTGTGGGGCATTCGTGTATCTGGCCCTGTGGGGCATTCGTGTATCTGGTACTGTGGGGCAACGTGTATCTGGCACTGTGGGGGTCATATGTGTATCTGCCCCTCCCCATATGTGTATCACGCACACATTTTCATTGGCCATGCCCCATATGGCATTTGGCCACACCCATTTTTGGCGCGCGCGCCTTCGATGCGCGCACACAGTACATGTAAGACATTTTTTCTACTTGCACCACTGACCGACGGCCACTAGATGGCACCCGACGGTGCAATTCAATTGTTGCTTTGTTCGCACAGCCACCGGCACTGACATTACTGTTATGTTGTTCCATCATTTTGATGGTCTGGTAACTAGTATAAACATATATGGTTAACACCATACAGTATAAGCAATATTAAACACCTTTTGGATGAGAGGGGGTGTACAGCAGACCAAAGCCCTATTTTATTTTATTTTTTTATAGTTTTTATTGCATATATCATTATACATTTTTTAAAGACATTCCTCCGTCTACTTAAAGCTGAAGCTGTTCACATTACCTCCAGAAACCATAGTGACTGGGCCAGTAGGGACACCGAACTCTCTTACATCTAAGAAAGTGATGTGCTTAGGCCTCACAATGGGGGGTAATTCTGAGTTGATCGCAGCAGGCTCTTTGTTAGCAGTTGGGCAAAACCATGTGCACTGCAGGGGAGGCAGATATAACATGTGCAGAGAGAGTTAGATTTGGGTGTGGTGTGTTCAATCTGCAATCTAAATTGCAGTGTAAAATAAAGCAGACAGTATTTACCCTGCACAGAAACAAAATAACCCACCCAAATCTAACTCTCTCTGCACATGTTATATCTGCCTCCCCTGCAGTGCACATGGTTTTGCCCAACTGCTAACAAAAATCCTGCTGCGATCAACTCAGAATTACCCCCAATGTGCAGTTGTTATAATAGTAAATGAGCCACCAATTAAGTAAGATAAAAAATAGGTGTTATTACAAACACAGACAAATAGTGATTAATATCACATAGTTATTAAAAACACCTGATGAATATACTTCAGGAAACTATATGAATCATGGCAAAAATAAATCCAGTAGAAACAAGAATAAAATAGTGATTGTCCCAAATGACCCCATTTATCCAGATGAGAGCAAAAAACTCAATGGTAGCACAAGAAACCTTGAGTCATTACTGTAAAGTGTTTGGTGAAATACGGACCATGAACAGAACAGTCCTCCAATTGAAATTATAATTGGAAATTGGAAAAATAAAGATAAAAGCCAGACAGATGGAAAAGTCTGCTTACTGCCATTGTGTGAAGCTACAGAGGAATTCCTCTATTGAAGCATGGGGACCTCTTCACGGATTTTCATTGTGCTTGCATTGATTGTTCCACATTTGGACGATACTCTGAAAGTAAGTGATTTGTGTGCTTAACTATTTTACTACATAAAGAGGCAAACACAGGATTTTAGTGAGGTTTCCAGATGCTTGATTTCCAATTGGAAGTCTGTTTGGTCCCTATATTATATTTATATTTAGAGGCTGTATATACATCTAGCCTCCATACGATACTACACAATTGAGCCGCCAGTTCCTATGTAACTTTGCTAGCATCAGGCATGTTTTTTTAATGAAAATGTGTCTTAGTCACGATGTGACTAGGACACACCAAGAGACTGTGGGGCGATTCAGTACTAATTGGTATTGTGCTGAAATCATTATGAAATGATTTCAGCACCGGTGAGTGCATGCACAAGGTCTTAAACTGCGTTCTTTTTAGAACGCAGTCTAAGTCCTGGCAGAGAGCGGTGATGGGGACTCGATACCGTGTTTGTGGGCGTTGACGCACCATTTGGGGGGCGTGGTCCGGACAACGGAGCCGTGTCTGGAGCATTTGTGGGGCGGGCCATGGCATGACATCAGTGGGCTACCGTCATCATGCGAGTGCTTCGCTGCTGAGTGAAGCGTTCGCATATTGGCGGGGGGAAGGGCCAGGCCTTCGGGGCGGACTTGCCCTGTGCTGGGCTTCTCCCGCATGATAGTGTAGTGAGTTGCAACAACTCATGCTGAATTAGGACCTCTGTTGATTAAGATGCAGTGCTAGGAGACAAAGGTTCGAGGAGAGTCCCAGAGGGTTATGGTATAATAGGTCGACAGTCAAAAGGTCGACATGTAAAACTCATCACAATGAAAATGTCGATACGGAAATTGATGACACGTGAAAATGTCGACATGAGTTTTTAATTTTTGGGGGTGTCAAATTTTAGCTTCCAGCACAGGGAACCCCAATTAGTGTACCGCGTCCCCTCTCATTGCTGGCTTTGCTCGCCATTTTCGGGCAAGGTTACTGTTCCCAGTTGTGGTCCACGTGGATGGTAAAGTATGAATAAGTTGAAAAAATTAAGAAAAAACCCGACCCCCCCCAACTACTCATGTTGACCATATGTTGTGTCGACCAATGTTGTGTTTACCATCCATTTGAACCTGTCGCCATTTTGACAGTGTTGACCATATGTATGTCATCCATTTGGTGTCAACCTATTACCCGGATACCGTCCCAGGGAACTCCCCCGACGGCTGCAGGGAACCAAGATTGCAATATGTGCTGCATGGAAAATGCAGTGGAAACCCAGCAGCGTCATCGGACAGCATGGGGGGAGGGGCAGTATTGGGAACGCTATGTGACCCATCACAGAAAGTCAGTGTCATGTGACATGTCAGCTCAAAATATTAGTTTTTTAGCGTAACAGATATGGGAGTCTCAACCTGTATACAGTTAGGTCCATATATATTTGGACATTGACACACTTTTCCTGATTTTGGCTCTGTAACCATCACAATGGATTTGAAACTGACAATGGAGATGCATTTGAAGTGCAGACTTCAAATGGTTGAAGAAAAATATCATATGAAATGTTTTGGCATTGCAACCATTTTTATACACAGCCCCCTATTATCTGGGGATCAAATATAATTAGATAAATTAACATTATAAAAAATACTATGTAAATATTTAATACTTTGTCGAGAATCCTTTGCTAACAGTGACTGAAGTCTGGAACCCATGTACATCACCAAAAGCTGGGTTTTCTCCTTTGTTATGCTTTGCCAGGCCTTTACTTCGGATGTCTTTAGTTGTTTGTGTTTTTTTCTGCCATTAGTTATGTCTTCAGCAACTGAAATTCATGCTCAGTTAGGGTGAGATCAGGTAATTGACTCAGCCATCGCAGAATATTTCACTTCTTTAATCTTTACTTTAAAAATTCCTGGGATGCTTTTGCAGTATATTTTGGATCATTGTCCATCTGTGCCATGAACACACATCCAATCAACTTCACTGAACTCTGCTCAATCTGAGCAGACAGTGTATCCCTATACACTACAGAATTTATCTGCTTCTGTCTTCTGTCACCTTATCAATAAACAATAGTGACCCAGTGCCATTGGAAGCCATGGATGCCCATACCGTCACACTGCCTCCATCATGTTTTACAGATGATGTGGTATGCTTCAGAGTCATTCTAAGCCTTCTCCATAGTTTTTTCTTCTCATCATTCTGCTACATGTTGATCTTAGTTTTATCTGTCCAGAGAATGCCTTTCCAGAACTGGACTGCTCTGCAAAGATGTTTTATGGCAAAATTTGTGTTGCCGGGCTCACCAGAGCATTCTTTTTTTCTAAGAATGTACTAAACTGTTGATTTGGCTACGCCTAAGGTTCTGACCATCTCTCTGATAAGTTTTTATTGTTTTTGCAATAAAAAGGTTGGTCTGTTTCAATTACATTGAGAGTTTCTTTGACCATATGTTATGGGTTGACAGCAGCAGTTTTGAAATGCAAATGGCCATTTGGAATCAACCCCAGACCTTTTGCCTGCTTAACAGATCAGAAATCAGGAAGGAATAGCCCACGACTGTCCATGACACAGCTACTGAGTCAATTGTTCAATTAATTTTGGTCCCTTGAAAAAGAGGGGGCTACTTAAACAGTTGTAATTCCTAACCCTTCATCCAATTTGGATGTGAATACAACAGGGTGATGCACCTGGGTCCTTGCACCACGCATATGCATATCTCCCAAGTTTCATAATCAGCAAACCGGGACATGCCGCACGCTGCACCCAGAAAAGGGGCGGGGCCTCAGGAGAAGAGGCAGGGCCTCGGGAGAAGGGGCTGGGCATCATGCTACGATCCCCATTTTTTATGTTTTGGAGGCGTGCCCAGCGCTCCCTGAGCAGCTGGGCAGCCCCTTCCTCTCTTCCCCGCATTGTTTAGATGTCATGTGATTTGTCACTCCACAGTCCAGTGTCGGTGTGCTTTACAGCACTCCATCCCACGCTTGGCATTGGACTTGGTGATGTGAGGCTTGCATGCAGCTGCTTGGCCCTGATAAACCATTCCATTAAGCTCCTGCAGCACAGTTTTTGTGCTTACATTAATACCAGTGGAAGTTCAGAACTCAGCTAAGTAATCAGCAGAGCGTTGACTACTTTGCACACCATGTGTCTTAGCAGTTGTTGACCCCACTCTCTGATTTTGTTGCTGTTGTTCCTAAACACTTACAGTTGACTGTGGAATATCCAGCAGGGATGAAATTCAGGAACAGACTTATTGCAAAGGTGGCTTCCTACCACAGAACCATGCCTGAAGTCACTGACCTCTTCAAAATGACACATTTTGTATCACAAATGTTTGCAAATGGAGACTGCTTGACTAGGTGCTTAATTTTATACACCTGTGGCGACGGGTCTGATCGAAACACCTGAATTTGATAATTAACCACTTGCCTGGCATGGTCGCATCAGATGCGACCATGCCTGCAAGTGCTTTATCTGACCTGGTCGCACAGGATGCGACCAGTCAGATAAACAGTGTTAGCAGCGGCAGGGAAGGGAAACTTCCCTCCGCTGCTGCTGTCAGAGGGACCGGAAGGTCCCTCTGCCTCCCGCACTCTCCCCCAGTGTTTGCCGTGCTGCTGATCACTGCTGATCGGTCAGCACGGCAGGATCCCCACCCCTCCAGCAGCTGCAGACAATGGCAGCCGCTGGGGAGTGTAAATGAACCCTACCAAGCCACCCCCAGACCCCCCCGTATACCTGGAGACTGTACCGGCTTTCAAACTGAAAGCTGTGATGTTTCTGATGTTCCGATGGTCGCGATGTTCCCGATAGATGTTTCGATGTTTGAAACTATATTTGGGAAAAAAAAATTTTTATTTTTTACTTTTTATTTAACTAAAATCATTTTGGATAGGGTTAAATTCATGCTCTTCATCTAATTCACTCATTAAAAAAAACCCTGACAATTTTGGAGCAGTTTTTGGTGAAATAAATCGTCAGTTAAGTGGTTAACAGGTGTGGCCATATTCTTAAATCCATATAGTATATATATATATATATATATATATATATATATATACTGCTCAAAAAAATAAAGGGAACACTAAAATAACACATCCTAGATCGGAATGAATGAAATATTCTTATTAAATACTTTGTTCTTTACATAGTTGAATGTGCTGACAACAAAACCACACAAAAATTATCAATGGAAATCAAATTTATTAACCCATGGAGGTCTGGATTTGGAGTCACCCTCAAAATTAAAGTGGAAAAACACACTACAGGCTGAACCAACTTTGATGTAATGTCCTTAAAACAAGTCAAAATGAGGCTCAGTAGTGTCTGTGGCCTCCTCGTGCCTGTATGACCTCCCTACAATGCCTGGGCATGCTCCTGATGAGGTGGCGGATGGTCTCCTGAGGGATCTCCTCCCAGACCTGGACTAAAGCAGCCGCCAACTCCTGGACAGTCTGTGGTGCAATGTGGCATTGGTGGATGGAGCGAGACATGATGTCCCAGATGTGCTCAATTAGATTCAGGTCTGGGGAACGGCCGGGCCAGTCCATAACATCAATGCCTTTGTCTTGCAGGAACTGCTGACACATTCCAGCCACATGAGGTCTAGCATTGTCCTGCATTAGGAGGAACCCAGGGCCAACCGCACCAGCATATGGTCTCACAAGGGGTCTGAGGATCTCATCTCAGTACCTAATGGCAGTCGGGCTACCTCTGGTGAGCACATGGAGGGCTGTGCGGCCCCCCAAAGAAATGCCACCCCACACCATTACTGACCCACTGCCAAACCAGTCATGCTGGAGGATGTTGCAGGCAGCAGAACATTCTCCTTAGCATCTCCAGACTCTGTCATGTCTGTCACATGTGCTCAGTGAGAACCTGCTTTCATCTGTGAAGAGCACAGGGTGCCAGTGGCGAATTTGCCAATCTTGGTGTTCTCTGGCAAATGCCAAACGTCCGGCACGGTGTTTGGCTGTAAGCACAACCCCCACCTATGGGCGTCGGGCCCTCATACCACCCTCATGGAGTCTGTTTCTGATCGTTTGAGTAGACACATGCACATTTGTGGCTTGCTGGAGGTCATTTTGCAGGGCACTGGCAGTGCTCCTCCTGTTCCTCCTTGCACAAAGGCGGAGGTAGCGGTCCTGCTGCTGGGTTGTTGCCCTCCTACGGCCTCCTCCACATCTCCTGATGTACTGGCCTGTCTCCTGGTAGCGCCTCCATGCTCTGGACACTACGCTGACAGACACAGCAAACCTTCTTGCCACAGCTCGCATTGATGTGCCATCCTAGATGAGCTGTACTACCTGAGCCACTTGTGTGGGTTGTATGGAGGTTATACAGGCACGTGGAGGCCACACACACTACTGAGCCTCATTTTGACTTGTTTTAAGGACATTACATCAAAGTTGGATCAGCCTGTAGTGTGTTTTTCCACTTTAATTTTGAGGGTGACTCCAAATACAGACCTCCCTGGGTTAATAAATTTGATTTCCATTGATAATTTTTGTGTGATTTTGTTGTCAGCACATTCAACTATGTAAAGAACAAAGTATTTAATAAGAATATTTAATTCATTCAGATCTAGGATGTGTTCTTTTAGTGTTCCCTTTATTTTTTTGAGCAGTGTATATATATATATATATATATTCACATAGTGTATAGCTGTAGCTTCATACCACCCCGTTGTTAATCAGCCCTGCCCATACATCAGCAATCACAAAAATACAATTCACAGATGCTGTGATTTGTTTCCCCAATTTTAAGGTTCCCCAATTCACCAATCTGTGCACATACTTTACAGATATTTTTCAGTGATTTTCTTGAAAAGACTGATCATTTTACTAGTAACGGTCTGCAAATCTGCTGATTGTTACTATACACTAGCAATCCACAGCTCCAATTGATCTGTGAAATTCAGCATGTTGAAAAACCTTATTTACCAATTCCAATTACTCTTTGGTCAGAATCTATGATCTGTGAACACCATACATTGCAGATATTTTTACACAAACATCTGCAAAATGTCAAATTGTTCCAATTGATTGCTGATGTGTGGGAGCCTCGTGCTCTTCTTTTCTTTATTCCCAACTTAGAATAAATAAATAAATAAATAAATAAATAAATAAATAAATTGAGTGTATGTTCTACATGAAAAACTACTGTGGGCAGTATTTTTACTGGATGCAAAAAATTGCACTTGCACCACAACATAGTTAAATTAGCACCCTTTAGTTGAATTTTTTTTTCTGTTGTCCTAAATAAGCATAACAAGACAATTAAAATTTTATGCATAATCATTTTGCAATAACAAGAGCTGATATGCGTAGTCATTAACAGTGTCTGGGCTGTTTCTAGACAATTTGGCTCCCAGTGCAAACGTTGAAAAAAAATGTGCGTGTCCCCCCCACCCATAGACATTAAAAAATGCCCCCCTCCCCCCCATAGACATAAAAAATCCCTATTTTGCGCGATCCCAGTGAAGGGCGTGACCTCGCAGGAAAAGGCTACCTTACACCCCAGTTTTTGACCCTGCAAGAACAGTCCTCAGCTACCACTTGAAAAAAATAAACACTCCACCATATTAAGCCCCACACAGTAATGCCTCTTGCACCATATTATGCCATACACCTCAATGCATTATACCCTACAGTAAAGCTTCTAATTACTGTACTTTTAAATTACCTGCTTGTTGCCAGGGGTTTCATGTGCTGGGTGTCACGCGCATAGACATTCAAAAATGCGTCCCCCCCATAGACATAAAAAAAACCTTTTTGCGCGCTCCCAGTAAAGGGGTGTGACATCGCTAAAATGGACGTGGCCTCACAGGAATAGACTACCTTACATCCCAGTTTTTGACCCTGCGACAACGGTATCCAGTCTCTAGGTCAACAACACTTAGGCCGACAGTCATTAGCTTGACATAGTTACTAGGTCGACATGCTCTACAGTAGGTCGACATAACAAAAGGTGGACATGAGTTTTCACAATTTTTTGGTACTTTTTTGAACTTTTTCATACTTTGCGATCCACGTGGACTACAATTGGGAACCAGCTTGGTGCACTAATTGGGGTTCCCAGTCACTCTATGAAGAAAATGGCACAATTTAAAAAAAAACAAAAACCTCATGTCGACCTTTTGTCATGTCAACCTTGCTCATGTTGACCTAATGCTTTTGTCAACCTTTTTTGGGTGTCAGCTTAGTTACTGTTGACCAATAGTGGTCGACCTAAGAGTAGCCAGCCCTATGAACCACACCAGCAACAACAGACCTCGGCCACCACTGGAAAAAAATAAAGATTCCACCATATTAAGCCCCACATAGAAATGCCCCTTGCAGCATATTATGCCATACACTGCAATGCCTGTGGTACATTATACCCTACAGTAAAGCTTCTAATTACTTTTAAATTACCTGTTTGTTGCCAGGGGTTTCATGTGCTGTGTGTCACGTTCATTGCCAGAGGTTTCATGCACTAGGTGTCACGCTCGTTGCCAGGGGTTTCACACACTAGGTGTCATGCTTGTTGCCAGGAGTTTCATGCGCTGGGTGTCATGCTCATTTCAAGGGGTATCATGCTCTGGGATCAATGCTCGTTGTCAAGGGAAGGAAATGCACGTTGGAAAGCGGAATTCTCATTGCCAAGGGGGTGTAAGTATATTTGCTAGCACAGATTTCCTGCTCCCCCTCCTCCCTGGTACTACTCTGCTCGGGGAACGGAGTTTTGCAACCATGTTATTCTACGAAAATCTGCGCCCCCCCCCCCCCCCCCCCCTGAGTGGAATACTAGGTAGGGAAGAGGGAGGAGAGGGAGCACGATGGAGCCACAAAGTGCTGTGGCTGGTGCCCTGTGGGATCGCATGGATCGCCCACCTCAAGAAGAACGGCACTGAACAGTGTACACACTGTCTTCTTTGCATTATCACTTGTGCAAATCATACCCAAAGAAGGGCAATTCAACTAAATGTTGTAATTACTCTGAAATATTACTGGATGTCTTGCACAGGGGCGTATCTACACTTTGGTGAGGATGGCACTCGCCAGGGGCGCCTACAGAGCCGGGGCGCCGCTGGCTGTACCACTCGCAACTACTGGATATAAAATCAAATAGTAGGGAAGCGAGATGGTGCTGGTGGACGGTGGCGTGTGGACGTGTCTGCAAGTAGCTGCGTGTCCATGACTCCCAGCGGCAGCATGGGGGACTCTCCTTCTGTGTCTGCAGTCAGCCAGGGGGAGGTGCCGGCCACAGATGCTGCTCTCTCTGTGTGACAGCGGCCGTCGGGTCTGCATTGTCTGCTGCGCGCCGTGTGTGAGTATGTAGTGGGAGACAGGCGCTGATGCACGGGGCAGCGGCGGAGGTGACTGTGCAGTGGGTGCGGGCTCAGCGCACAGAGGCTGTGTCTGTGCTTGGGGGACAGGGCGGGGGCAGCAGAGTTACCAAAACACTGATGATGAGGGGAGATTTGGGGTGGGGGAAGTGTTTAGCAGGTGGGTGTCTTGAATCAAATAGATTATAGAACTTAAATATATCATCCCCCATGTGCCATCTCCCATCTTCAGGATGGCAAATTGAGAAGGAATATGGGGAGCATGGCATATTGAGGAGAAGGCATATGGGGGGGGGGGGGGGGGGCAGCATATTGAGAAGAAGGCATATATTGGGTGCAATATTAAAGAGAAGGCATATGGGGAGCACTGCATTTTAAGAAGAAGGCATATGAGGAGCAGAGGCATATCTACCTATTGGCCAGGATGGCACTCGCCAGGGGCGCCACCTGACGGTGCCACCCGCGGCCAGGAGGTAGATACACTTCGTACCTTTGTTCCCCCTTCCCCTGGCAATTCCTCACCTGCCCCTCGGCATCAACCACGGCAGGCAGCAGCTGGAGCCACTGTAAGGTGCGGGGTCCGGCGCCGCACCGCATAACAATAAAGAAAACGCTGCATAAACTACAGCTCCCAGCAGCCCTGGCTGCCGGAGCTCTCAGAAGCAAGGGCTGCTGGGAGCTGTAGTTTATGCAGTGTTTCTTTATTGTTATGCGGCGGCTCCAGTTGCTGCCTCCTTGATTGTTGCCTGTTGCCGAGGCAGGTGAGGAACTGCCGGGAGAAGGGGGAAAAAAGGTGCTGCCTCTTCACGTTCCTCCAATGCCCAGCATGAAAATATATATATATGCATCAAACGACCGGTGCCCTCCACAGGTGAGCAAATGGTAGCCAGACGTATAATATAGCAGTCGGCGGCACTCACGGCTCCATCAGAAGGATGACACAGACGCAGTCTGAACAGTCTATTCAGACCGCGTCTGTGTCATCCTTTTGATGGAGCTGCGAGTGCCGCCGACTGCCATATTTTATATATATATATATATATATATATATATATCAAATGTCGAAAAAATCTGCGGCACTCAGAGGCTTAACGATGTAAAACGTGTATTCACATCAGTATAACAAACCTGGGTTTGTTATACTGATGTGAATACACGTTTTACCTCGCCTCTGAGTGCCGCAGATTTTTTCGACATTTGATAACACCCTTTTCTTCTGGGGGCACCGGAGCATTACATTACGCTTAGTGCCAGTCCAAGTGTAAGTTTATATATATATATATATATATATATATATGTGCTTGAAGTGGGCCGGTATGGCGTACTGGCACTACGAGCACTGACAGTGATCCGTCGCCGTCGCAATTTTTTCCAATTTGGCGCTATTCACGCGTCAGTTGGAGCTCTTGAACCGGCAGCCATTCAGGAGCGGCTGCGCGCCAGCTGCTGTTTGGCTGACAGTCCGCGGAAGATTTGATAATGGTGGCGGTCATAGGAGCAGCGCCAAAGGCCGCTGACCAGAGCCTCTGCACCACCGACCACAGCCTCCTCCATGCCGCAGATGCCCACAGCCGCCTCCATTGCCCACAGTCTCCTCATCCTCCGCACCAGTGACCACAGCCTCCTCCACACCACCGCTGCTCATTAGGTAATCTCTTACCCTGCTGCCTTTCTCCCTAGTCCATACTGTATGTCCTTAATGTCCCTCTTTTTGTCACTCTCCCTGTCCTTATGTCCCTGCTGTCACTCTCGCTGTCACTTTCCCTGTCCTTATGTCCTTGCTGTCACTCTCCCTGTCCCTGCTGTCACTCTCCCTGTCCCTATGTACTGTCCCTGCTGTCACTTTCCGTCTCTATGTCACTGCTCTCACTCTCCCTGTCCCCGAATTTTCAGTGTGGCATAATGTGAATTTTGTCGCAGTCAGTGTGAATTGTGGATCATAGTGTGTGGCATAATGTGACTTGTGGCTCCTACTGTGTGGCATAATGTGAATTTCGGCTCATTCCGTGTGGCATAATGTGAATTTTGTCTCATTCAGTGTGAATTTCGGCATATACTGTGGCATAATGTGAATTTCGGCTCATACTGTGTGAAACAATGTGAATTTTGGCTCATATTGTGTGGTATAATGTGAATTTGGCTCATACTGTGTGATATAATGTGAATTTCGGTTCATACTGTGTGGCATAAAGTGAATTTTGGCTCATACTGTGTAGCATATGTGAATTTCATCTCATACTGTGTGACATAATGTAAATTTCGGCTCATACTGTATGGCATATGTGATTTTCGGCTCATACTGTGTGGCATACTGTATGTGAATTTCGGCTTATACTGTGTCACGTAATGTGCATATTACAGCCTTTACTTTTCCATACTCCCACTTCAAAAGTTCCACTTCGACCACTATATACATATATATATATATATATATATATATATAAAATATATATACATACTATAAATATATGATACAGACACACACAAACATACATACACCCACCTTCCCTATCTCAAATAGGGAAGGGGGGGGGGGGGGGGCGCCAGTCCCTTACTTTGCCAGGGGTGCTGGGACCCTTAGATACACCCCTGGTCTTGCATTACATATGACTATTTTAATGTCTGGCAGGAAACAATTCTACAGGTTTTATTTACAACACAAATGTATTTACAATTTAATTAACAGCTAACACTCCAAACACTATAAATATCAATATTGAGGATGTAATTAAAGCAATGGAATAGTATTCATATTATACAGAACTAACAGTTTCTTTGTGTGGGTGATAATATGAAAGAGGATGGAGTGAAGGAGATATGCAATATGGTTGTTTTACATGCATATTCATTGGACTTATTTTGGAGAAATTATGTATTTCTTACTCCATAGGAAATTATTGATATGTTGTTGCCATGATTTGTTCTTGAAAAATTATTAAACAAACAGACTTATTCGAATTTTGGGGGTAATTCTGAGTTGATCGCAGAAGCAAGTTTGTTAGCAATTGGGCAAACCCATGGGGGTAATTCCAAGTTGATCGCAGCAGGAATTCTGTTAGCAATTTGGCAAAACCATGTGCACTGCAGGGGGGGCAGATATAACATTTGCAGAGAGAGATTTGGGTGGGTTATTTAGTTTCTGTGCAGGGTAAATACTGGCTGCTTTATTTTTACACTGCAATTTAGATTTCAGTTTGAACAAACCCCACCCAAATCTAACTCTCTCTGCACATGTTATATCTGCCCCCCCTGCAGTGCACATGGGCCCTCATTCCGAGTTGATCGCTCGCTAGCTGATTTTAGAAGCAGTGCACACGCTAAGCCGCCGCCCTCTGGGAGTGTATTTTAGCTTAGCAGTAGTGCGAACGAAAGGATCGCAGAACTGCTCCAAAATATTTTCATGCAGTTTCTGAGTAGCTGCAGACCTACTCCTACCTTGCGATCACTTCAGTCTGTTTAGTTCCTGTTTTGACGTCACAAACACGCCCTGCGTTCGGGCAGCCACTCCTCCATTTCTCCAGGCACGCCTGCGTTTTTATCTGACACGCCTACGTTTTTTAGCACACTCCCGGAAAACGGTCAGTTACCACCCAGAAACACCCCTTTCTTGTCAATCACTCACCGATCAGCAGTGCGACTGAAAAGCGTTGCTAGACCTTGTGTGAAACTGCATCGTTTGTTGTGAAAGTACTTCACGCATGCGCACTGCGGCCCATACGCATGCGCAGAAATGCCAAATTTTAGCCTGATCGCTGCGCTGCGAACAACGGCAGCTAGCGATCAACTCGGAATGACCCCCATGGTTTTGCCCAACTGCTAACAAATTTGCTGCTGCGATCAACTCAGAATTAAGCCCTCTGTCTCCAGCTGTACAATAACAGGTCATAAGCATTTACTGGTATTCAGTTGCCATGTTACATATTTGTATAAACCTTTTACCAGATGAGTCGTGTCATGCATGGAAATCACTTATCAGCAATATAATAATAATAATCATAATAATAATAATAATAATACTACAAATAAAACTAATACATAAAGACACAGATACTGTACATATATTTTGGGAGAAAAACTGCTAGGTATTTATTCGTTTAAATTAGTGATGTGCACCGGAAATTTTTCGGGTTTTGTGTTTTGGTTTTGGATTCGGGTCCGCGGCCGTGTTTTGGATTCGGACGCGTTTTCGCAAAACCTCCCTGAAAATTTTTTGTCGGATTCGGGTGTGTTTTGGATTCGGGTGTTTTTTTTTACAAAAAACCCTCAAACACAGCTTAAATCATAGAATTTGGGGGTCATTTTGATCCCATAGTATTATTAATCTCAATAACCATAATTTCC
Source organism: Pseudophryne corroboree (assembly GCF_028390025.1). Taxonomy (NCBI): domain Eukaryota; kingdom Metazoa; phylum Chordata; class Amphibia; order Anura; family Myobatrachidae; genus Pseudophryne; species Pseudophryne corroboree. The sequence goes on along the minus strand of NC_086447.1, from coordinate 576,168,263 downwards.
ACTCATTTTCAGTCTATTCTGAACACCTCACAATATTATTTTTAGTCCTAAAATTTGCACCGAGGTCGCTGGATGGCTAAGCTAAGCGACACAAGTGGCCGACACAAACACCTGGCCCATCTAGGAGTGGCACTGCAGTGTCAGACAGGATGGCACTTCAAAAAAATAGTCCCCAAACAGCACATGATGCAAAGAAAAAAAGAGGCGCACCAAGGTCGCTGTGTGACTAAGCTAAGCGACACAAGTGGCCGACACAAACACCTGGCCCATCTAGGAGTGGCACTGCAGTTTTCTAGCGAGAGGATGAGTGCTTCCATCCTCATATGAAGCTGAACCACTAGCCATGAACATAGGCCAGGGCCTCAGCCGTTCCTTGCCACTCCGTGTCGTAAATGGCATATTGGCAAGTTTACGCTTCTCCTCAGACGCTTTTAATTTTGATTTTTGGGTCATTTTACTGAACTTTTGTTTTTTTGGATTTTACATGCTCTCTACTATGACATTGGGCATCGGCCTTGGCAGATGACGTTGATGGCATTTCATCGTCTCGGCCATGACTAGTGGCAGCAGCTTCAGCACGAGGTGGAAGTGGATCTTGATCTTTCCCTATTTTACCCTCCACATTTTTGTTCTCCATTTTTTAATGTGTGGAATTATATGCCAGTATCAATAGCAATGGCCTACTACTATATATACTGCGCACAACTGAAATGCACCACAGGTATGGATGGATAGTATACTTGACGACACAGAGGTAGGTAGAGCAGTGGCCTTCCGTACCGTACTGCTATATATACTGGTGGTCACTGTCAGCAAACTGCAAAACTAAAATGCACCACAGGTATAGAATCTAGATGGATAGTATACTTGACGACACAGAGGTAGGTAGAGCAATGGCCTTCCGTACCGTACTGCTATATATACTGGTGGTCACTGGTCAGCAAAACTCTGCACTGTACTCCTCCTATATAATATACTGGTGGTCCCCAGTCCCCACAATAAAGCAGTGTGAGCACAGATATATGCAGCACACTGAGCACAGATATGGAGTGTTTTTCAGGCAGACAACGTATACTGGTGGTCACTGGTCAGCAAAACTCTGCACTGTACTCCTCCTATATATATACTGGTGGTCCCCAGTCCCCACAATAAAGCAGTGTGAGCACAGATATATGCAGCACACTGAGCACAGATATGGAGTGTTTTTCAGGCAGACAACGTATACTGGTGGTCACTGTCAGCAAAACTCTGCACTGTACTCCTCCTATATAATACAGCTGCTCCCCAGTCCCCACAATTAAGCAGTGTGAGCACAGATATATGCAGCACACTGAGCACAGATATGGAGTGTTTTTCAGGCAGACAACGTATACTGGTGGTCACTGGTCAGCAACACTCTGCACTGTACTCCTCCTATATAATACTGCTGCTCCCCAGTCCCCACAATTAAGCATTGTGAGCACAGATATATGCAGCACACTGAGCACAGATATGGAGTGTTTTTCAGGCAGACAACGTATACTGGTGGTCACTGTCAGCAAAACTCTGCACTGTACTCCTCCTATATAATACAGCTGCTCCCCAGTCCCCACAATTAAGCAGTGTGAGCACAGATATATGCAGCACACTGAGCACAGATATGGAGTGTTTTTCAGGCAGACAACGTATACTGGTGGTCACTGGTCAACAAAACTCTGCACTGTACTCCTCCTATATAATACAGCTGCTCCCCAGTCCCCACAATTAAGCAGTGTGAGCACAGTTATATGCAGCACACTGAGCACAGATATGGAGTGTTTTTTCAGGCAGACAACGTATATTGGTGGTCACTGTCAGCAAAACTCTGCACTGTACTCCTCCTATATAATACAGCTGCTCCCCAGTCCCCACAATTAAGCAGTGTGAGCACAGATATATGCAGCACACTGAGCACAGATATGGAGTGTTTTTCAGGCAGACAACGTATACTGGTGGTCACTGGTCAGCAAAACTCTGCACTGTACTCCTATATTATACAGCTGCTCCCCAGTCCCCACAATTAAGCAATAAGCAGCACAAATATTATTAATAAACGGAGAGGACGCCAGCCACGTCCTCTCCCTAACATTTCCAATGCACGAGTGAAAATGGCGGCGACGCGCGGCTGCTTATATAGAATCCGAATCTCGCGAGAATCCGACAGCGGGATGATGATGTTCGGGCGCGCTCGAATTAACCGAGCCATACGGGAGAATCCGAGTATGCCTCGGACCCGTGTAAAATGGGTGAAGTTCGGGGGGGTTCGGTTTCCGAGGAACCGAACCCGCTCATCACTAGTTTAAATACATTTTTAAGGGGAATTATGGTGGCAAAGAAAGGACAGTCAAAATCAGCACAATCCACAATAACAAGCAACAATATGTATTGTAGGGAGATACCGCTCAAGGTGCACATCTCAACTATAACAGCACAGAGGGTATTTGTTCGATCTTCTAATTTGACTACCCATTGGTTTGGGTGATTACACTGCACCTCATTAGGGTGGTACAGCCAACTACTAGTAAATAAAGAGTGCACATCCAATATAAATGATTGCACCTGGACTGGTCCATTCTTTCCTGCCACAGAATAGCCAACGCTTAATCATCAACCAATAAGGCAGGGAGGGTGGGAAGACTGGAACAAAGAGGCTAAGGTCCTTAGCCAAGCCTTTACATAAAGTCCAACAGACAAACACACCCATGCCACACTATAGACAGGCTAAGTCACGTGATCATACCTCATGCCAGTTCCCAACATAGAGGTTTAAACTACCTCATTCTAAAAGCAACCATTTGGTTTCTCTGAACTGGGTTTAGCGCATCAAAATAATGAAACAACCAGCAATACCTGTAGGATTCTTAGGTAAATGCTTCTTAGGTGTTACTTCCTGCTGCAGGGTTTAGGAGCAAGTTTTTTTGGCAAGAGTTTGGAAGGGACGTTATTTGTATCTATTTTCCCTCTGAGTGCACTGATCCTCCCCTGACTCCAAAACAACATAATCATAATACAGTTTACCGGAGTGAAAAAAGTAACAATCATTGACTGATACTGCTTGTATTAATGTTCCCAAAGCAAAATACTGTATATCTTCCTTTGTTGTGCAACATACAGATGGAGCACATTTTTGGGCAATCCCTAAATGTCATGCTCCATTTACTAACACTCCTGCTCCTTTGTTCAAGAATGGAATATACTTGCCTACTCCCGCAGAGCATCCAGGAGACTCCTGAACTTTGGGGAGTACCACAGAATACGAGAAGAGGCGGTTAACCAATTAGTGAAATGTACAGAACAGGGGTGCAATGACTTGTAATGTTCTTGTAACTTCTGCAATCTTCCAATGACTCTATCAGTGGGTATTGTATGACTTATAGGAAGTGGAAGATTCCTGTAAAGCTGATCTTTGTCTGGTATGGAGACCAATAATTCTGTTTCTTAATTTACCAATGAATGCAGAGTCACTGGGTTTCCAGTTATTGTTCTTATCATTACAGGTGTTTCCCCCCCCCCTTCTCCCATGTTCTCCTTGTCCTCCCATCTCTCTCTCCTACACTTTCTCTCATCTCCCTTTCTATACCAAGGCGTACCAAGTGTGACATCACGCTTGACACTAAATTTGAATTTCCTACTTATATAAAGGAGTCACTGCACAGTGCAGGAGTATTAGACTCCAAATCTTGCTCTAGCGTTACACTGTACTTCTTGTTTCTCCAGTATCCAATATGAGGAGAGATTGGGGAATCGTACCCTATTTTACCTGTTTTGCATTTCTCAGATACTGTAGGTGATATGCTTTTTACCGTCCATATTCTTGTGATAGCCAAAAGAGATTTCTGGTGGCTTGGTTCTGAACTAAATATCTAAGGGATTTATGCACATCTTCCTTTCTTTAGTCACCAGACTGGTGGACTGTGCGTAAATGCCCAATACTATGTCTATGCGCAGGATGTAATGGCTTGCGAGACGGCCGGAGCTCTGAGACTCCGGCTAAACTCGTACGTTTTTACTTGTTAGTTTTTTTAAAGTGGCAAATGTTTACAAGGCAAAACCAACCAGGTTTGCTGCTTTAAAAAAACGTACAAGTATGGCAGGAGTCTCGCAGCTGCGGCCGTCTCGCAACCCATTACATCCGGCCCTATGTCTTTATTTGTTTATATATGCTATGATGTAACTATTTATGAAAATACATGTTATTAGGAAAAGCGCAGATGGACGATTCTCCTTGATGCACGGGATAACTACACAAATTCAAACAACATACTTCTCCAGAATACCAAGATTTTAGTGGGTCTTTTATGTTGTACGGTAATGCATTGGTACTAAGCAATTACGTTTTCATATAATAATAATTTCTTAACAGACCAGTTTAAAAGTTTTTGAAAGCATGTGATGCATGGGACTTTATGTTCACTTTCTAGAGCATCACCCAGAGGGAGATATCCATCCACTAAAGTTTAACCATTTAGGTGATAGTCTCTATTATTTTTCTGACTGCTATTTGTTTTCCTGATCTTAATGCACATTCAAAAATTTTCCAAAATTAGTTCTCTATCAGTTTGAAAAATTATTACTTTTACAGTGATACCCCATACATAGGACATTTCATTTTCCTCAAGTGATTGGCTGGAATAACTTTCATCTGGTTAGAGGAGAAGGGGAATGATCTGGGTGAATTTGGATGAAAAGGGCAATACGGATAGTATAATGTTTAGCATTACTGCCTCACAGCACTGAGGTCATGGGTTCTATCCCCAGCATGGCCCTAACGGTGCAGAGTTTGTATATTCTCCCCGTTCTTGCGTGGGTTTCCTCCGGGTACTCCGGTTTCCTCCCACAATCCAAAAATATACTGGTAGGTTAATTGGCTCCCAACAAAATTAACCTTTGTGTGAATGTGTCTGTGTGTACATGTGATAGGGAATATAGATTATAAGCTCCACTGGGGCAGGGACTGATATTCTCTGTAAAGCGCTGCGGAATATGTGTGCTCTGTATAAATAACTGGTAATAAATAAATAATAAATAAATAAATGTTCCACCAGGGACATCACTTTGTACCAGTTTAGGTATCTTCACAATCGTCTTAATTTAAATTATCAGGCCTGATTATATGATCTGTAGTTGATAAGTTAAAAATTTATTTTGGGAAAGAGTGTTTGTGGATACAGTAAATAAGCATATCCTGGTCAGTTGACTGTGAACCATTTATGAAGCGTAAATGTTGAAGGTATACGATAATAAGTCAGTCTCCTGAGCCAATTCAAAGACTCTTCTATACGTAATATTTTGTAACAATGTTACAGTGTTTTTATATACTTCATTGAGCTCCTTGTGGGATTTCACCAGCTCAGATAACTTAAGGCCCACGTAGATCTATGCGCTGTTTCCCCTGATCTGCCGCTCGTAACCGTTGATTGGCAGCCCTCGATGACCGAAGATCCATTGAGGAATTGGGGAAATCCTTCATGTTAAAAATCCCAAATTTGCTGATCTCAACTATTTTTTTTCGGTTCGGATTGGGGAATCGAGTTTTTCAAACTTGTTTAATATTCCCATTTTCCTGACCTAGGCGTTGAGGGACCAGAAAATGACATAAATTTGTCGCTAATATATGGGGGACTTTAGATTTAATGTAATCTGTTCTTTCTCCCAGCTCATAAATAAAAGGCTTGATTTCTTCCAAAGAAGATCTAATGTCAGGTCCTATTTAGGCTACGTATTCATAATAAAATGTAATGATGCTCACAGTTAATATAGCATCGCCCTTCAGTAGCGGAGTTGAAGGGAACAAAGATTGCGTGAAGGATTTCTCTATTTGCACAGGCTGTGTGAAGGATAGGTCTGAGCCACCATGTCTTTGTGAGAAGCTTTCCTGACTAGATAAAAACAATTGGACCAATGGTCATTCATTTGTATTCTTTTATTCATTGTAGCCCATACTCTCCTGTCATATTTGGAAGCCAGGGGCCATGAGTAGCCATGGATATCTGGATTAGTCTGATCTAATGAGACTAATATACCTCTGTTATAATGCCCTGACTTCTACTAATCTTTCTTGCACAAAGTTAAAATTACGTTTCTCTGCTTATGCTTCAAAGATTGTTGTTGCCTATTTATCAACTTCTGCTTAATCCCTCAAAATTCTACATTCTCTGACCCATCAGCTTCGGCTTTGTTCCACATGATTATGCTTCTCCAAACCATAGATTTCAGCTTTGTCCCTCATAACATTTCTTTTCAGGACTAAGTGGGGAGAGTATCAAGCAACGAAAAGAGTGGAGAAGTTACCCATAGCAACCAATCAGCAGCAAGGTAACTTTTATCAAGTACAGTCTATAAAATGATATGTAGAACTGGTTTGTTGCTACAGATAACTTCTCCACTCTTTTCACTGCTTGATACATCATCCCCTAAGCAACATGGTCAGTCAGGGTGTGTCTCTGATAGCTACTCATGCAAAGTGGTTCTCTCCTGGAAGCTAGCAGCACAGTGACAGTTTGTAAACTTCACTAATTCCCATATCAAAGGCATTAAGGGGGTAATTCAGACCTGATTGCTGCTGTGCGTTTTCGCACAGCTGGTGATCAGATCTGAATTGCACATGCGTATGCACCGCAATGCGCTGGCGCGACGGACGACTGCACCGGGCATCGGTGCCTAACGACGGGATGGTGCGAAAAAAGCAATCGCACGGGGAATTGCAAGGTGTGTGACAGGAAGAGGCCATTTGTGGGTGACAACTGACCATTTTACAGGAGTGTCCGGAAAAACGCAGGAGGGACCAGGCGTTTGGAGGGAGGGTGTCTGACGTCCGCTCTGACCCCGATCACCAGGAATCCTGGGCTGAGCAGAGACTGCACAAACTGATGTTTGTGCACCTCTGCTACAAATGCAATTGCACACCTGCACAACAATTTCCCCCTCCCCCCGTAGGCGGCGACTATCTGATCGCATGGCTGCAAAAAACGCACCATAGCGATCAGGTCTGAATTACCCCCCAAAACTAGAGGGCCATCATGTTCTGAATTTATGGTTAGCTTGAAACCAAGAACTATACTGTTAATTTTTATTAGATCAATAAATCAAAAAATATTTTAGTATGCACAATTTTCTGCAGTATTAATAGACATAAGTGAACATAAAACAAATTCTCTAGTACTGTATCTGCTCTGTAATGTTTCGCTTTTCCTTCTCATGCAAATATCTTGCTTTGTGTAACAATGTACAACTGGAAAGAGTTGTCTACATGTTTTACCATTGGTGTGCTGATTCAGGGTGAGAGTGCAATAACTTATTATAAGATTGCTATACTGTTTTATAAAGTACTGTAAACAAGGGATACATATACAGGTTGAGTCTCCCTTATCCAAAATGCTTGGGACCAGAGGAATTTTGGATATGGGATTTTTCCGTATTTTGGAATAACTGCATACCATAATCAGATATCATGGTGATGGGACCTAAGTCTAAGCACAGAATACATTTATCTTTCATATACACCTTATACACACAGCCTGAAGGTCATTTCAACCAATATTTTTTATAACTTTGTGCATTAAACAAAGTGTGTCTACATTCACACAATTCATTTTTGTTTCATATACACCTTATACACACAGCCTGAAGGTCATTTAATACAATATTTTTAATAATTCTGTGTATTAAACAAAGTTTGTGTACATTGAGCCATCAAAAAACAAAGGTTTCACTATCTCACTCTCACTCAAAAAAGTCCGTATTTCGGAATATTCCGTATTTCGGAATATTTGGATATGGGATACTCAACCTGTAATACAAAGTCCTAATAGTATGGGAAATGGAGGGCTGTTTTAAATAGGACTTGTAAACTGTAAAAACAAGTTGAACAGAAGTCAATGTATATTCTTGAAAATAAGTTTGCACTACATTCATTCAACTTAATTTTCAGATCATAGTTGGCCGGATTCACATGCAATATTCACAGAGTTGCGTATGTATGCACACAGAGCCACAGGTGCAACTCAGATGCACAGTATCAGAGATATACTGGAAAAGTGCTGGGCGTTGCTCGGCAATGACTGGGAGCTGGCTATTTACAGTAGTTGCACAGAGATGGTCCATTTTATGGGTGCATTTTTTGGAGTGTCATGGATGTGTCGCTGAACTGGTTGCGTACACAGATGTCTAATTGTTCACACTGGAAGCCATCCTCAGACAGAAAGGGCTGGCGCAAGTATTACAGCATCTGTAGACACTTAACTAGGTGTCTCAGTCTTTGCGCAGTCAGACACATGCTTGTACACCAAGGGAAGTGCTGATACTAGCATTACCATATAGTCAAGGATGGGTTGGGTAGGCATGACTGGTGGTAGGGATCCCGGCGCTCAGCATACCGGCCCCGGGATCCCTACAGCTGGAATGCCGACAGGGTGGTAAGTACAACGGAGCTCCTTGCGTTGTGGACACCCACAAGTGGGAATAGAGGCTGTACGTCGGTATCCTGAGTGTCGGCATGTTAAGCAGTCGGGATTCCAGCGTAGGGATCTTGACCACCGGGATCCCAACTGATACAACTATGATAGAGGATGCTAAATCGGTTGTGCTACTCAGAATCAGCTTGCGTTACATGCTACTATATGTGAACAATATTGTGGATCTATTGCATACCCTTCTTATAAACCAATGAAGGCACTTCTTGTCTCTCTTCCTGTAGCTCATTTTCCTCATTAAAACAACTTTCCCTATGTTTTTGAATTTGGAAATTATCAACTAATAAACCCAATTTTGTATGAACCATAAGTGCCTCTAGAAGCATGGAAGTAAGCAGAGGCTAAATATGGCCACATAGGGGACAATCAGGCTGTTCTACCCGAGAATTTATCAACAGGATCATTATTCAGTTTCTGTCAATTTCCAACTCTTTATCTTATATATCATGCAGATGTGTTGCTTTAGGCTTCAGAGTGCCTGATCAGATGACTGTCATTGTCATAAGATTGCATGTTCTGTTATGTCATTGAGGAGTCATGTACTGCATAGCTGATTCTAGTATGTTATTCTGTAGCTTATGTACAGTATGTATGCATTTACTCATTCATTTTTAAGGTTTAGGGTATAAAGCGAGAAGAATAAATATAGTTATATTGCTTTATAAATGTAAGTGTACAGGATTTGGGAGTATGATAAAGTTAATTGGTTTTAATACACATACAGTATACCTATAAATGTAGTTCATTGCTATTGTATTGGTACATATTGTATAACTATTGATTGAATGCTTAATAATATGCTTAATAATATACATGTAATATATTTGTAATAACTTCGTAATATAGCTTGAAAACTCAGACTAATTTTTTACAGCTCCATTCCTCAAGTAATATACTCCCAAAAGGTCATGTTTCAGGATTTTTTTATTTATGCACAGGCAAATTCACCTTTTTTCTTGGTCAATAATTACCCTCCTTGGTCAGTAATTACCCCCCACATGTTTCCACGGATCGAAATCTGAAAAATATGACCTTTCAGGGGTACGAAAGGAAAAGATATGAAGACTCCTCAGATAATTCATATTCCTGTGTTATGAAAAGTGGATTGGGATCGATTTGTCAGTGGTCGGGATGCCGGTGGTCAGAATACTGACCGTGGTATCCCGCTGATCTGAATTCTGACAGGGGAAGGTAATTGTATTCAAACCCCCCCCCCCCACTTCAGTCTAAACCCTCCCCTCCCCGCAGCCTAACCCAAACCCTCCCTGGGGGGTGCCTAAACCTACCCCCCTCCCAGCAGTCTAAACATAACCCTGCCTCTGCAGCCTCAACCTAACACCCCCACCGCTGCAGCTTACATGTCCTGGGTCCCAGTGGCTGCTTGTTCGGGATCTCGGCTGTTGGGATTCTGGCACCGGGAAGGTGACCCTATTCGGAATGCCGGTGTCGGCATTCCGAATAGTGTCATGATTCCAGTATCAGTATTCTGACTGCCAGGATCCTGACCGCCAGCAATATATCGATAATTTAATGTGTGTGGCCACACCATGAGATTATGGAGCTGCCTGATACAAATTAATACTTTATAAAAAAAATAAAATGTTCCTCCTATGTAAAAAAAAAAAAGACAAACATGGGAGTTGGGCAGCCCCTGACATATATAGGGCTGTTCTGACACTAAAAAGATAATGACAGACAGACATTGCTGACAGTGGCACAGAGCACCCAGCCAGAAAAGAAGAATGTATTGTATTCGGAGGGGGTACATTTTTTTTACTCTTACCCTGATATGGATTTTGTATTAACCCCACTTACTTTTTTGTTGAGCTCACTTATATTTAATGTGGTCCCTCCTACATAAGCCACTTTCATATCTTTTTTCAGGGCCACTTCAAAGTGGCCTAATCTCCTGGAACCTCCGAGAGTCTGACAAATGTTCAGGGCGTACCCTGGGCTCCTGGAAGAGTGGGTGTTCATCACGCATCCACTTTGTGGTGAAGTGGGCAGAATGTAGATAATATTGACAGGGCAAAGTGATGCAATTCTAAGATAATTACATCATTAGTACCACCCTTCCTCATTTATGTGCGATTTGCAGTATTTTGCCATGATGGGGCGAGACCAAATGACACAAAATGTTGAGTCCTGTCCCCATCACCAGCCATCTGCATTTCTTTTCGGGCTTCTTCCTGGGAGAATGAGATTATCAAAATAGATAAGATATGGGCCACTATAATTTCACAATCTGTCCATGGTTGTGTTCAGTAGGGAAGTTTGTTTTAACCACATTAGTTCCAAATAACAGTCTTCTTTACAATAATGTTTTCTAGAGTAATTACCCAAATATTATAAATACACATTAAGAGTAATTTATGAATGTGGAAATATGCAGAGAAACACAGATGTTACGTACTAGTTTTTATAGGCACAAGCATGAGTGAAATTGGTGGAGACTGAGAAAAAGAATATGTTGCTCTTAATAGCAGGGAGTGGGTGTTTATTGTAGAATCCAGCCTGGCCATAGGGGATGTGGTTATGATCCCAGTGGTCAGCATACTGATGCCGGGATCCCGGACGAAAGCGGGCCGGGGGCTATTTCCACACGTGGGTGTCCATGACACCCATAGAGTGGGAATAAAACCTGTGGCAAGCACAGCGAGCCACGAGCCCGAAAAGTGGCAAGCCCGTAAGAGGCATCGTTGCGCTCGCCCCCCCTACCGGCGTTCTTCCAGCCGGGATCCCAGCGTCAGTATGCTGACCGCTGGGATCCCAACCGTCAGTCACGTGAACCCAACACGGATATAGCAATGTACCTGATTTTGCATGCAAATATAACGTCAACATATCAATTAATGCCATACTTACCTACCCTCCAGAAGATACAGAGCAGATATAGTGAACATAATTTCACTCCAATGTTCCGTTTTAGTTGTGGATGTCATTATTCCCTACGTTATTCTACAAGACGTACCTGTTATGCCTTCTTAGGCAGTGCCATTTGTGTACCAGGCAATACAGTTACTATCTGTTGATTTTTGAGTGGTGTGTGCACTCACTGACAGCTGCTGTTCCTGTGTAACAGCAGGAAAGCCTAGGGAGAAGCTGACAGCCATAAAGTGACCCCTACAGAATAATAACAAGTTTAAAGTAGAGATGAGCGCCTGAAATTTTTCGGGTTTTGTGTTTTGGTTTTGGGTTCGGTTCCGCGGCCGTGTTTTGGGTTCGAACGCGTTTTGGCAAAACCTCACCGAATTTTTTTTGTCGGATTCGGGTGTGTTTTGGATTCGGGTGTTTTTTTCAAAAAACACTAAAAAACAGCTTAAATCATAGAATTTGGGGTCATTTTGATCCCAAAGTATTATTAACCTCAAAAACCATAATTTACACTCATTTTCAGTCTATTCTGAATACCTCACACCTCACAATATTATTTTTAGTCCTAAAATTTGCACCGAGGTCGCTGTGTGAGTAAGATAAGCGACCCTAGTGGCCGACACAAACACCGGGCCCATCTAGGAGTGGCACTGCAGTGTCACGCAGGATGTCCCTTCCAAAAAACCCTCCCCAAACAGCACATGACGCAAAGAAAAAAAGAGGCGCAATGAGGTAGCTGTGTGAGTAAGATTAGCGACCCTAGTGGCCGACACAAACACCGGGCCCATCTAGGAGTGGCACTGCAGTGTCACGCAGGATGGCCCTTCCAAAAAACCCTCCCCAAACAGCACATGACGCAAAGAAAAAAAGAGGCGCAATGAGGTAGCTGTGTGAGTAAGATTAGCGACCCTAGTGGCCGACACAAACACCGGGCCCATCTAGGAGTGGCACTGCAGTGTCACGCAGGATGTCCCTTCCAAAAAACCCTCCCCAAACAGCACATGACGCAAAGAAAAAAAGAGGCGCAATGAGGTAGCTGTGTGAGTAAGATTAGCGACCCTAGTGGCCGACACAAACACCGGGCCCATCTAGGAGTGGCACTGCAGTGTCACGCAGGATGGCCCTTCCAAAAAACCCTCCCCAAACAGCACATGACGCAAAGAAAAAAAGAGGCGCAATGAGGTAGCTGTGTGAGTAAGATTAGCGACCCTAGTGGCCGACACAAACACCGGGCCCATCTAGGAGTGGCACTGCAGTGTCACGCAGGATGTCCCTTCCAAAAAACCCTCCCCAAACAGCACATGACGCAAAGAAAAAAAGAGGCGCAATGAGGTAGCTGTGTGAGTAAGATTAGCGACCCTAGTGGCCGACACAAACACCGGGCCCATGTAGGAGTGGCACTGCAGTGTCACGCAGGATGTCCCTTCCAAAAAACCCTCCCCAAACAGCACATGACGCAAAGAAAAAAAGAGGCGCAATGAGGTAGCTGACTGTGTGAGTAAGATTAGCGACCCTAGTGGCCGACACAAACACCGGGCCCATCTAGGAGTGGCACTGCAGTGTCACGCAGGATGTCCCTTCCAAAAAACCCTCCCCAATCAGCACATGATGCAAAGAAAAAGAAAAGAAAAAAGAGGTGCAAGATGGAATTGTCCTTGGGCCCTCCCACCCACCCTTATGTTGTATAAACAAAACAGGACATGCACACTTTAACCAACCCATCATTTCAGTGACAGGATCTGCCACACGACTGTGACTGATATGACGGGTTGGTTTGGACCCCCCCCAAAAAAGAAGCAATTAATCTCTCCTTGCACAAACTGGCTCTACAGAGGCAAGATGTCCACCTCATCTTCACCCTCCGATATATCACCGTGTACATCCCCCTCCTCACAGATTATCAATTCGTCCCCACTGGAATCCACCATCTCAGCTCCCTGTGTACTTTGTGGAGGCAATTGCTGCTGGTCAATGTCTCCGCGGAGGAATTGATTATAATTCATTTTAATGAACATCATCTTCTCCACATATTCTGGATGTAACCTCGTACGCCGATTGCTGACAAGGTGAGCGGCGGCACTAAACACTCTTTCGGAGTACACACTTGTGGGAGGGCAACTTAGGTAGAATAAAGCCAGTTTGTGCAAGGGCCTCCAAATTGCCTCTTTTTCCTGCCAGTATAAGTACGGACTGTGTGACGTGCCTACTTGGATGCGGTCACTCATATAATCCTCCACCATTCTATCAATGTTGAGAGAATCATATGCAGTGACAGTAGACGACATGTCCGTAATCGTTGTCAGGTCCTTCAGTCCGGACCAGATGTCAGCATCAGCAGTCGCTCCAGACTGCCCTGCATCACCGCCAGCGGGTGGGCTCGGAATTCTGAGCCTTTTCCTCGCACCCCCAGTTGCGGGAGAATGTGAAGGAGGAGATGTTGACAGGTCGCGTTCCGCTTGACTTGACAATTTTGTCACCAGCAGGTCTTTCAACCCCAGCAGACCTGTGTCTGCCGGAAAGAGAGATCCAAGGTAGGCTTTAAATCTAGGATCGAGCACGGTGGCCAAAATGTAGTGCTCTGATTTCAACAGATTGACCACCCGTGAATCCTTGTTAAGCGAATTAAGGGCTGCATCCACAAGTCCCACATGCCTAGCGGAATCGCTCCCTTTTAGCTCCTTCTTCAATGCCTCCAGCTTCTTCTGCAAAAGCCTGATGAGGGGAATGACCTGACTCAGGCTGGCAGTGTCTGAACTGACTTCACGTGTGGCAAGTTCAAAGGGCATCAGAACCTTGCACAACGTTGAAATCATTCTCCACTGCACTTGAGACAGGTGCATTCCACCTCCTATATCGTGCTCAATTGTATAGGCTTGAATGGCCTTTTGCTGCTCCTCCAACCTCTGAAGCATATAGAGGGTTGAATTCCACCTCGTTACCACTTCTTGCTTCAGATGATGGCAGGGCAGGTTCAGTAGTTTTTGGTGGTGCTCCAGTCTTCTGTACGTGGTGCCTGTACGCCGAAAGTGTCCCGCAATTTTTCTGGCCACCGACAGCATCTCTTGCACGCCCCTGTCGTTTTTTAAAAAATTCTGCACCACCAAATTCAAGGTATGTGCAAAACATGGGACGTGCTGGAATTTGCCCATATTTAATGCACACACAATATTGCTGGCGTTGTCCGATGCCACAAATCCACAGGAGAGTCCAATTGGGGTAAGCCATTCCGCGATGATCTTCCTCAGTTGCCGTAAGAGGTTTTCAGCTGTGTGCGTATTCTGGAAAGCGGTGATACAAAGCGTAGCCTGCCTAGGAAAGAGTTGGCGTTTGCGAGATGCTGCTACTGGTGCCGCCGCTGCTGTTCTTGCGGCGGGAGTCCATACATCTACCCAGTGGGCTGTCACAGTCATATAGTCCTGACCCTGCCCTGCTCCACTTGTCCACATGTCCGTGGTTAAGTGGACATTGGGTACAACTGCATTTTTTAGGACACTGGTGAGTCTTTTTCTGACGTCCGTGTACATTCTCGGTATCGCCTGCCTAGAGAAGTGGAACCTAGATGGTATTTGGTAACGGGGGCACACTGCCTCAATAAATTGTCTAGTTCCCTGTGAACTAACGGCGGATACCGGACGCACGTCTAACACCAACATAGTTGTCAAGGCCTCAGTTATCCGCTTTGCAGTAGGATGACTGCTGTGATATTTCATCTTCCTCGCAAAGGACTGTTGAACAGTCAATTGCTTACTGGAAGTAGTACAAGTGGGCTTACGACTTCCCCTCTGGGATGACCATCGACTCCCAGCGGCAACAACAGCAGCGCCAGCAGCAGTAGGCGTTACACGCAAGGATGCATCGGAGGAATCCCAGGCAGGAGAGGACTCATCAGACTTGCCAGTGACATGGCCTGCAGGACTATTGGCATTCCTGGGGAAGGAGGAAATTGACACTGAGGGAGTTGGTGGGGTGGTTTGCGTGAGCTTGGTTACAAGAGGAAGGGATTTACTGGTCAGTGGACTGCTTCCGCTGTCACCCAAAGTTTTTGAACTTGTCACTGACTTATTATGAATGCGCTGCAGGTGACGTATAAGGGAGGATGTTCCGAGGTGGTTAACGTCCTTACCCCTACTTATTACAGCTTGACAAAGGGAACACACGGCTTGACACCTGTTGTCCGCATTTCTGGTGAAATACCTCCACACCGAAGAGCTGATTTTTTTGGTATTTTCACCTGGCATGTCAACGGCCATATTCCTCCCACGGACAACAGGTGTCTCCCCGGGTGCCTGACTTAAACAAACCACCTCACCATCTGAATCCTCCTGGTCAATTTCCTCCCCAGCGCCAGCAACACCCATATCCTCCTCATCCTGGTGTACTTCAACACTGACATCTTCAATCTGACTATCAGGAACTGGACTGCGGGTGCTCCTTCCAGCACTTGCAGGGGGCGTGCAAATGGTGGAAGGCGCATGCTCTTCACGTCCAGTGTTGGGAAGGTCAGGCATCGCAACCGACACAATTGGACTCTCCTTGTGGATTTGGGATTTCGAAGAATGCACAGTTCTTTGCTGTGCTGCTTTTGCCAGCTTGAGTCTTTTCATTTTTCTAGCGAGAGGCTGAGTGCTTCCATCCTCATGTGAAGCTGAACCACTAGCCATGAACATAGGCCAGGGCCTCAGCCGTTCCTTGCCACTCCGTGTGGTAAATGGCATATTGGCAAGTTTACGCTTCTCCTCCGACAATTTTATTTTAGGTTTTGGAGTCCTTTTTTTACTGATATTTGGTGTTTTGGATTTGACATGCTCTGTACTATGACATTGGGCATCGGCCTTGGCAGACGACGTTGCTGGCATTTCATCGTCTCGGCCTTGACTAGTGGCAGCAGCTTCAGCACGAGGTGGAAGTGGATCTTGATCTTTCCCTAATTTTGGAACCTCAACATTTTTGTTCTCCATATTTTAATAGGCACAACTAAAAGGCACCTCAGGTAAACAATGGAGATGGATGGATTGGATACTAGTATACAATTATGGACGGGCTGCCGAGTGCCGACACAGAGGTAGCCACAGCCATGAACTACCGCACTGTACTGTGTCTGCTGCTAATATATAGACTGGTTGATAAAGAGATAGTATACTCGTAACTAGTATGTATGTATAAAGAAAGAAAAAAAAACCACGGTTAGGTGGTATATACAATTATGGACGGGCTGCCGAGTGCCGACACAGAGGTAGCCACAGCCGTGAACTACCGCACTGTACTGTGTCTGCTGCTAATATATAGACTGGTTGATAAAGAGATAGTATACTCGTAACTAGTATGTATGTATAAAGAAAGAAAAAAAAACCACGGTTAGGTGGTATATACAATTATGGACGGGCTGCCGAGTGCCGACACAGAGGTAGCCACAGCCGTGAACTACCGCACTGTACTGTGTCTGCTGCTAATATATAGACTGGTTGATAAAGAGATAGTATACTCGTAACTAGTATGTATGTATAAAGAAAGAAAAAAAAACCACGGTTAGGTGGTATATACAATTATGGACGGGCTGCCGAGTGCCGACACAGAGGTAGCCACAGCCGTGAACTACCGCACTGTACTGTGTCTGCTGCTAATATATAGACTGGTTGATTTAGAGATAGTATACTCGTAACTAGTATGTATGTATAAAGAAAGAAAAAAAAACCACGGTTAGGTGGTATATACAATTATGGACGGGCTGCCGAGTGCCGACACAGAGGTAGCCACAGCCGTGAACTACCGCACTGTACTGTGTCTGCTGCTAATATATAGACTGGTTGATAAAGAGATAGTATACTCGTAACTAGTATGTATGTATAAAGAAAGAAAAAAAAACCACGGTTAGGTGGTATATACAATTATGGACGGGCTGCCGAGTGCCGACACAGAGGTAGCCACAGCCGTGAACTACCGCACTGTACTGTGTCTGCTGCTAATATATAGACTGGTTGATAAAGAGATAGTATACTCGTAACTAGTATGTATGTATAAAGAAAGAAAAAAAAACCACGGTTAGGTGGTATATACAATTATGGACGGGCTGCCGAGTGCCGACACAGAGGTAGCCACAGCCGTGAACTACCGCACTGTACTGTGTCTGCTGCTAATATATAGACTGGTTGATAAAGAGATAGTATACTCGTAACTAGTATGTATGTATAAAGAAAGAAAAAAAAACCACGGTTAGGTGGTATATACAATTATGGACGGGCTGCCGAGTGCCGACACAGAGGTAGCCACAGCCGTGAACTACCGCACTGTACTGTGTCTGCTGCTAATATATAGACTGGTTGATAAAGAGATAGTATACTCGTAACTAGTATGTATGTATAAAGAAAGAAAAAAAAAACCACGGTTAGGTGGTATATACAATTATGGACGGGCTGCCGAGTGCCGACACAGAGGTAGCCACAGCCGTGAACTACCGCACTGTACTGTGTCTGCTGCTAATATATATAGACTGGTTGATAAAGAGATAGTATACTCGTAACTAGTATGTATGTATAAAGAAAGAAAAAAAAACCACGGTTAGGTGGTATATACAATTATGGACGGGCTGCCGAGTGCCGACACAGAGGTAGCCACAGCCGTGAACTACCGCACTGTACTGTGTCTGCTGCTAATATAGACTGGTTGATAAAGAGATAGTATACTACTAATATTATATATACTGGTGGTCAGGTCACTGGTCACTAGTCACACTGGCAGTGGCACTCCTGCAGCAAAAGTGTGCACTGTTTAATTTTAATATAATATTATGTACTCCTGGCTCCTGCTATAACCTATAACTGGCACTGCAGTAGTGCTCCCCAGTCTCCCCCACAATTATAAGCTGTGTGAGCTGAGCAGTCAGACAGATATATAATATATATAGATGATGCAGCACACTGGCCTGAGCCTGAGCAGTGCACACAGATATGGTATGTGACTGACTGAGTCACTGTGTGTATCGCTTTTTTCAGGCAGAGAACGGATATATTAAATAAACTGCACTGTGTGTCTGGTGGTCACTCACTATATAATATATTATGTACTCCTGGCTCCTGCTATAACCTATAACTGGCACTGCAGTAGTGCTCCCCAGTCTCCCCCACAATTATAAGCTGTGTGAGCTGAGCAGTCAGACAGATATATATAATATTATATATAGATAATAGATGATGCAGCACACTGGCCTGAGCCTGAGCAGTGCACACAGATATGGTATGTGACTGAGTCACTGTGTGCTGTGTATCGCTTTTTTCAGGCAGAGAACGGATTATAAAGTAAACTGCACTGTCCTCACTAGTAAACTCTCTCCACTCAGTCTCTACACTTCTACAGTAACAGTACTCCTCCTAGTCAGCTCCAGTAAATCTCTCTCAGTCTCTTATAATCTAAATGGAGAGGACGCCAGCCACGTCCTCTCCCTATCAATCTCAATGCACGTGTGAAAATGGCGGCGACGCGCGGCTCCTTATATAGAATCCGAGTCTCGCGATAGAATCCGAGCCTCGCGAGAATCCGACAGCGTCATGATGACGTTCGGGCGCGCTCGGGTTAACCGAGCAAGGCGGGAAGATCCGAGTCGCTCGGACCCGTGAAAAAAAACATGAAGTTCTGGCGGGTTCGGATTCAGAGAAACCGAACCCGCTCATCTCTAGTTTAAAGTAGCTGTGTATATTAGTATGAAAATATTCTGCTGAATAAAACAATTGGCAAAGTTACAAAACGTTTCAATAAAAGGTGTGTTTAGTATATAGAGCAGGGCTTAGGGTTTTGCACATGCAGTCTCCAATGTGCATTATACTTTCCTGCAATGACTGTGCATCTGTTATGTATTTTGTACGAATATGTCATGACCACCCTTTGTGAGTGCTTGCAAGGCCTGCATAAGTGTAACATGTAGCTATGTAATTCCATGTGTGATCCATACAAGCAGGCATAATTTCTCTAACGTCCTAAGTGGATGCTGGGGACTCCGTCAGGACCATGGGGTTTAGCGGCTCCGCAGGAGACAGGGCACAATAATAAAAGCTTTAGGATCAGGTGGTGTGCACTGGCTCCTCCCCCTATGACCCTCCTCCAAGCCTCAGTTAGATCTTTGTGCCCGGCCGAGAAGGGTGCAATCTAGGTGGCTCTCCTGAGCTGCTTAGAATAAAAGTTTAAGATAGGTTTTTTATTTTCAGTGAGTCCTGCTGGCAACAGGCTCACTGCTACGAGGGACTTAGGGGAGAGAAGTAAACTCACCTGCGTGCAGGATGGATTTGCTTCTTAGGCTACTGGACACCATTAGCTCCAGAGGGAGTCGGAACACAGGTCTCACCCTGGGGTTCGTCCCGGAGCCGTGCCGCCGACCCCCCTTGCAGATGCCGAAGTTGAAGAGGTCCAGAGGTCCAGAAACTGGCGGCAGAAGACTTTCAGTCTTCATAAGGTAGCGCACAGCACTGCAGCTGTGCGCCATTGTTGTCAGCACACTTCATACCAGCGGTCACTGAGGGTGCAGGGCGCTGGGGGGGGCGCCCTGGGCAGCAATGTATTATACCTTTTTTATGGCTAAAATACATCACATATAGCCCTTGAGGCTATATGGATGTATTTAACCCCTGCCAGATCTCACAAACTCCGGGAGAAGAGCCCGCCGTTTTAGGGGGCGGGGCCTATTCTCCTCAGCACACGGCGCCATTTTCCTGCTCAGCTCTGCTGTGAGGAAGGCTCCCAGGCTCTCCCCTGCACTGCACTACAGAAACAGGGTTAAAACAGAGAGGGGGGGCACTTATTTGGCGATATGATTACATATGTGAAAATGCTATAAGGGAAAACACTTGTATAAGGGGTTGTCCCTGTATAATTATAGCGTTTTTGGTGTGTGCTGGCAAACTCTCCCTCTGTCTCCCCAAAGGGCTAGTGGGGTCCTGTCCTCTATCAGAGCATTCCCTGTGTGTGTGCTGTGTGTCGGTACGTGTGTGTCGACATGTAGGAGGACGATGTTGGTGAGGAGGCGGAGCAAATTGCCTGTATTGGTGATGTCACTCTCTAGAGAGTCGACACCGGAATGGATGGCTTATTTAGGAATTACGTGATAATGTCAACACTATGCAAGGTCGGTTGACGACATGAGACGGCCGGCAAACAAATTAGTACCTGTCCAGGCGTCTCAGACACCGCCAGGGGCTTGTAAAAACGCCCATTTACCTCAGTTGGTCGACACAGACACAGACACGGACACTGACTTCAGTGTCGACGGTGAAGAAACAAACGTATTTTCCTTTAGGGCCACGCGTTACATGTTAAGGGCAATGAAGGAGGTGTTACAGATTTCTGATACTACAAGTACCACAAATAAGGGTATTATGTAGGGTGGGAATAATCTACTTGTAGTTTTTCCTGAATCAGATAAATTAAAGTGTGTGATGATACGTGGGTTTCCTCCGATAGAAAATTATTGGAGGTATACCTTTTCCCGCCAGAAGTGAGGGCGAGTTGGGAAACACACCTTAGGGTGGATAAGGCGCTCACACACTTATAAAAACAAGTGGCGTTACCGTCTCCAGATACGGCCGCCCTCAAAGAGCCAGCTGATAGGAAGCTGAAAAATATCCTAAAAAGTATATACACACATACTGGTGTTATACTACGACCAGCAATCGCCTCAGCCTGGATGTGCAGCGCTGGGGGGGCTTGGTCGGATTTCCTGACTGAAAATATTGATACCCTTGACAGGAACAATATTTTATTGACTATAGAGCATTTTAAGGATGCATTTCTATATATGCGAGATGCGCAGAGGGATATTTGCATTCTGGCATCAAGAGTAGATGTGATGTCCATATCTGCCAGACGATGTTTATAGACACGACAGTGGTCAGGTGATGCAGATTCCAGACGGCACATGGAAGTATTGCCGTATAAAGGGGCGGTCCATCGGACCTGGTGGCCATGGCAACAGCTGGAAAATCCACTTTTGTTACCCCAAGTCACATCTCAGCAGAAAAGGACACAGTCTTTTCAGTCTCAGTCCTTTCGTACCCATAAAGGCAGGCGGGCAAAAGGCCAGTCATATCTGCCCAGGGTTAGAGGAAAGGGAAGAAGACTGCAGCAGGCAGCCCATTCCCAGGAACAGAAGTCCTCCACAGCTTCTGCCAAGTCCGCAGCATGACGCTGGGGCCATACAAGCGGACTCAGGTGCGGTGGCGGGTCATCTCAAGAGTTTCAGCACGCAGTGGGCTCACTCGCAAGTGGACTCCTGGATCCTACACGTAGTATCCCAGGTGTACATTGGAAATTCGAGACGTCTTCCCTTCACAAGTTCCTGAAGTCTGCTTTACCAACGTCTCCCTCCGACAGGGAGGCAGTATTGGAAAAAAAAAAAAAAAAATTCACAGGCTGTATTCCCAGCAGGTGATAATCAAAGTACCCCTCCTACAACAAGGGAAGGGGTATTATTCCACACTATAGTGTGGTACTGAAGCCAAACGGCTCGGTGAGATCTAAAAGATTTGAACAATTACATACAAGGGTTCAAATCAAGATGGAGTCACTCAGAGCAGTGATAGCGAACCAGGACGATATGGTGTCACTGGATATCAGGGACGCTTACCTACATGTCCAAATTTTGGCCTTCTCACCAAGGGTATCTCAGGTTCGTGGTACAGAACTGTCACTATCAGTTCAGACGCTGCCGTTTGGATTGTCCACGGCACCCCGGGTCTTTACCATGGTAATGGCCGAAATGATGATTCTTCCTAAAAGAAATATGGACGCTTTCCTGATAAGGGCAAGGTCCAGAGAACAGTTGGCGGTCGGAGTAGCACTATCTCAAGTAGTTCTACGACAGCACGAGTGGATTCTAAATATTCCAAAATCGCAGCTTTTTCCGACGACACGTCTAATGTTCCTAGGAATGATTCTGGACACAGTCCAGAAAAGGATGTTTTCTCCCGGAGAAGAAGACCAGGGAGTTATCCGAGCTAGTCAGGAACCTCCTAAAACCAGGAAAAGTATCAGTGCATCATTGCACAAGGGTCCTGTGAAAAATGGTGGTTTCTTACAAAGCGATCCCATTCGGTAGATTTCACGCAAGAACCTTTCAGTGGAATCTGCTGGGAAAATGGTCCGGATCGCATCTTCAGATGCATCAGCGGACAACCCTGTCTCCAAGGACAAGGGTGTTTTCTTCTGCGGTGGCTGCAGAGTGCTCATCTATGAAAGGGCCGCAGATTCGACATTCAGGACTGGGTCCTGGTGACCACGGATGCCAGCCTGAGTGGCTGGGGAGCAGTCACACAAGGAAAAAATTTCCAGGGAGTGTGATCAAGTCTGGAGACTTCTCTCCACATAAATATACTGGAGCTAAGGGCAATTTACAAGGCTCTAAGCTTAGCAAGACCTCTGCTTCAAGGTTAGCCGGTATTGATCCAGTGGGACAACATCACGGCAGTCGCCCACGTAAACAGACAGGGCGGCACATGAAGCAGGAGGGAAATGGCAGAAACTGCAAGGATTCTTCGCTGGGCGAAAAATCATGTGATAACACTCTCAGCAGTGTTAATTCCGGGAGTGGAAAACTGGGAAGCAAACTTCCTCAGCAGGCATAACCTCCACCCGGGAGAGTGGGGACTTCAGCGGGAAGTCTTCCACATGATTGTAAACCGTTGGGAAAAACCAAAGGTGGACATGATGGCGTCCCGCCTGAACAAAAAACTAGACAAATATTGCGCCAGGTCAAGGGACCCTCAGGCAATAGCGGTGGACGCTCTGGTAACACTGTGGGTGTACCAGTCAGGGTATGTGTTCCCTCCTATGCATCTCATACCAAAAGTACTGAGAATCATAAGAAGGAGATGAGTAAGAACGATACTCGTGGTTCCGGATGGGTCAAGAAGGACTTGGTACCCGGAACTTCAAGAGATGCTCACGGAAGAACCGTGGCCTCTACCTTTAAGAAAGGACCTGCTCCAGCAGGGGCCTTGTCTGTTCCAAGACTTACCGCGGCTGCGTTTGACGGCATGGCAGTTGAACGCCGGATCCTGAAAGGGCATTCCAGATGAAGTCATCCCTACCCTGGTCGAAGCCAGGAAGGATGTAACCGCAAAACATTTTCACCGCATTTGGCGAAAATATGTTGCGTGGTGTGAGGCCAAGAAGGTCCCTACAGAGGAATTCCAACTGGGTCGTTTCCTACATTTCCTGAAAACAGGACTGTCTATGGGCCTAAAATTAGGGTCCATTAAGGTTCAAATTTCGACCCTGTCAAATTTCTTCCAAAAAGAACTGGCTTCAGTGCCTGAAGTTCAGACGTTTGTAAAAGGGGTACTGCATATACAGCCTCCTTTTGTGCCCCCAGTGGCACCTTGGGATCTCAATGTTGTTTTGAGTTTCCTAAAGTCACATTGGTGATCCACTCACCACTGTGGAATTAAAATATTTCACATGGAAGGTGAAGATTCTATTAGCCCTGGCTTCAGCCAGGCGTGTGTCAGAATGGGCGGCTTTATCATATAAAAGCCCTTACTTAATTTTTCATTCTGACAGGGCAGAATTGAGGACTCGTCCTCAATTTCTCCTTAAGGTGTTTTCTGTTTTTTACATGAACCAACCTATTGTGGTACCTGCGGCTACTAGGGACTTGGAGGACTCCAAGTTACTTGACGTTGTCAGGGCCCTGAAAATATATGTTTCCAGGACGACTGGAGTCAGAAAATCTGACTCGCTGTTTAGCCTGTATGCACCCAACAAGATGGGTGTTCCTGCTTCTAAGCAGACGATTGCTCGCTGGATTTGTGGTACAATTCAGCTTGCACATTCTGTGGCAGGCTTGCCACAGCCAAAATCAGTAAAAGCCCATTCCACAAGGAAGTGGGCTCATCTTGGGCGGCTGCCCGAGGGGTCTCGGCTTTACAACTTTGCCGAGCTGCTACTTGATCAGGGGCACACCCTGACTGAGGAGGACCTGGAGTTCTCTCATTCGGTGCTGCAGAGTCATCCGCACTCTCCCGCCCGTTTGGGAGCTTTGGTATAATCCCCATGGTCCTGACGGAGTCCCCAGCATCCACTTAGGACGTTAGAGAAAATAAGAATTTACTTACCGATAATTCTATTTCTCGTAGTCCGTAGTGGATGCTGGGCGCCCATCCCAAGTGTGGATTGTCTGCAATACTTGTACATAGTTATTGTTACAAAAATCGGGTTATTCTTGTTGTGAGCCATCTTTTCAGAGGCTCCTTCGTTGTTATCATACTGTTAACTGGGTTCAGATCACAGGTTGTACGGTGTGATTGGTGTGGCTGGTATGAGTCTTACCCGGGATTCAATATCCTTCCTTATTATGCACGCTCGTCCGGGCACAGTATCCTAACTGAGGCTTGGAGGAGGGTCATAGGGGGAGGAGCCAGTGCACACCACCTGATCCTAAAGCTTTTATTATTGTGCCCTGTCTCCTGCGGAGCCGCTAAACCCCATGGTCCTGACGGAGTCCCCAGCATCCACTACGGACTACGAGAAATAGAATTATCGGTAAGTAAATTCTTATTTTTTGTTGAATGTCTAAAAGGAAGGAGTGGAGTGTGGCCTTCTTGATCAGATGTAGAGCAGCCAATGTCTTTCCAGGGTCTACAAGGAAGATGTAGTATCAGTGATGCTGAAGTATCAATATATTGCATGTGCTTTTAGTGGAGGTAGTATAAAAGACTACATGATTCTACCCAAATTCCACTCATAAACCTAAAATGGGAACTGGGGAAACTTCAATGGCTAACATGCTGACCGTATCGACAATTTTTTTCTGCTCAGGGTCCCTGGTACTGTAGTTCACCGAGCCCTGTATTGTACTGAAAACAATGTATACATTTTACCTCCTGGCTATTACTTTAGATTGAGAGCCCCATTTATTATCGGGTTTGAGACCTGCTAATTAGAATTTCTCATTGCAGCATTTGCGCCAATAAGACATGCTTTGCCACCCATATGTATTAAAAATCACATCCAAGGATGGGCTTCGTTTGGATCCTGTGACTATGATGTATAAAGTAACGTGATCTTCACTATACTAAAGAAATTCTCTCCACTATACTGTATGAGACATTTGGATATGGTATATTTGAACTACAAATTTCTCTTTCAACTGCAATGTAAATGAGTAGGCATTTTTTTTGCAAACAGAATTTTATTATAAACCATATGCTGTGGCAGATTTAAAGGTCTGCATTATTTGTTCCTTTGAGATCACTAAGAAAATAAGACAACATGCTGTGAAAATGTGCTTGACCTTAATTTACTTGCAAAATCTGTACAAAGTGTTGAAAATTTACATGCAGCACAGGGCACAAGTTCTCCCACTGTAAAGGATTTTAGCATTGGAGACTTTAGGATTATATGAATCATCCAGACACTTTACCTTGCAGAATAGTCACAGCAGTATTGTATGCAATTGTATGCAATTGTGACATTCAAATAGAGTAAATCAAACAACTTTTTAGGCAATACAATAAGGTAAATGTTATAGAGTGCGTGAAACCAGAGGTGCGGGACTTCGTGTGAGGATGCGTGTTTTTAAAGCGGCAATCATTTACAAGGCAAAATCAACCTGGTTTTGTCTTGTAAATGATTTCCGCTTTAAAATACGGGCATTCTCGCACGAAGTCCCGCAACTTCTGACTTCTCGCACCCTATTACATTTACCCCATGGTATCTATTAATCCTGTATGTTGCATAATTATCAGGTTAGGATATTCTAGAAGAATTGATTTCTGGAGAAAATCTATTAACAGAAATTTGCGTAAGGGTTCTTTTGGATTTCTTTTAGCACCTGTCAGTTTCAACTGGTAGTTGAAGCTAAAGCAAACTTTAAAAATTTTTTTTTTATAAAGCACAATTATCTGGCTGCCAGAAAGAATGTCACCGTGCCGGTGCTGTAATGGAAATGGGTGCACAAAACAAATTTGGGGCAATTGCAGCACAGTGGTTAGCATTGCTAACTTGCAGCATAGATCTCCTGTAGACTAATTAATCTATATCTGTAGGATCAGGGCCAGATTAAGGCAGGTGGGGGCCCAGGGAAACAGAAGTTGCTCTGAAACCCCCCCCCCCCCGCCCCTCTTTAACTGGTTGTCTGGAGCACAGCAGCAATGGGAGGTTCCGTCCTGCAGCCGCTACTCCTGCACACTGACTCTCCCTCCAGCAGGTGCCCCCGGTCTGTGTGTCCCCAGGCATCGGCGTCACAAGTCCGTGAATAATTATACGTGGGTCTGCTGCCTGTCAGCAGCAATAGCTGTAGTGTATGACACACTCCGGGGCCCCCTCAGATCCCTTCTCCCCGTGCACCAACTCTCTCAGATGCGGCAGACTTCACTCGCAGACTGCGCACACTTCAGTACTGACAACAGTTGTCTTGCACTGTCCAAATTAACAGGTTGGTACACTCTGAGAAAAATAAAAAACGCATTAGTGTGCTTGGCAACAAAAAATGGCCTGGACATAAGTATAAACCTTTTCACAATATCCAAACAAGCGAAGAACACTCTCCACAAGGTAGGTATATCATTATCCAAATGCA
Source organism: Pseudophryne corroboree (assembly GCF_028390025.1). Classification (NCBI taxonomy): domain Eukaryota; kingdom Metazoa; phylum Chordata; class Amphibia; order Anura; family Myobatrachidae; genus Pseudophryne; species Pseudophryne corroboree. The sequence goes on along the minus strand of NC_086447.1, from coordinate 576,141,341 downwards.
CCATAAAGAGAAGAATTCACAAAAGCAATCACAAAGGGTTCACCACAATGTGCAAACCACTCATAAACCTTAAGAATAGAAAAGACAGATTATACTTTCCCAAAAAACACATCTATAAAAAGCCAGCACAGTTCTGGAGAAGCATTCTTTGGACAGGTGAAACGAATATCAATCTGTACTAGAATGATGGGAAGGAAAAAGTATGGAGAAGGCTTGAAATGAACTGAAGCGTAGCACCCCACCTGTAAATAACGGTGGAGGCAGTGTGATAAAATGTTCCTGCACAGCTTCCAATGGCACTGGGTCACTAGTGTTTATTGATGATGTGACAGAAGACAGAAGCAACCAGTTCAATTCTGAAGTGTACAGGGATATACTGTCTGCTTAGATTCATTTGAATTCTGCAAAGTTGATTGGCCAGTACTTCACATTACATATGGTCAATGACCCCAAACATACTGCAAAAGCAACCTAGGGTTGCTTTTTTAAAGCAAAGAAGTGGACTATTCTGTAATAGCCAAGTCAATCACCTGATCTCATCCCAATCAAGCGTGCATTTCATTTGCTGAAAACAATACTAATACCCCTTTCGCACCACTGCTTCGACCCGGGGTTATTGCCGGCTTAACCCAGGTTGCGGCACTGTGTAAAAGGATCCCGTAAAAAAACCTGGGACCAGTTAACCCGAAATCCATTCTGGGTAGCTTGCAGGGTTGGTCCCGGGAAGGACCCGGGTTAAGGGGCAGGGTGAATGGGTAACCCGGGTCATCCAACCCGAGTCCTGTTTACAGTATAGGGACAAACAATGTTAGCTGCTCATTCAGCAGCTACCAAGGTTTGACTGATTGAGCAGCTACCATTGTTTGTCTGCATGTGTGAGAAGGCATTGAATGGGAGCAGCATTTGGAAGGCATGCTGTTCCTTGTAGTGCTAATGGGAGATCCTGGGGGTGGCTCCCAGGTAAGCTGGCCCTCTGTCTGGATGTGTTTTAGTATGAGCCTTTATCATGAGGCCTTACTGTAGACAAATCCCATGGCCCTATGCGGGCACTGCCATTATATAGTGTTAAGACTGCTGATATCAGAGAAGCCTTGACACAGCCAGCAGCTAAACATGTCTTTGCAAACGCATGTGACCAACTTCTGTGAAATCATATTACCATATAGGTTCAGGTATGGTTACTGGTAATTTTTAGTGTGCTGGGGGGATACCGGGGAGGGGGGGGAAGCACCCCCACTCTCTGTCTGCTGTTTGTTTGTGACCCCTCCCACTCTCTAGCACCTAATATATAATTATCTCTAGGAATGATTGAGCAGCTACCATTTTGTTTGTCATCATGTACAAGTGGTAATTTGTTTACAACCGATCTACTAACAATATATCGCTAATTTATCATACAGCGATTCAGATAATTCACAAAATATCATTTGTTGCCCAAACAGTTCTTGATTATCGTAAAGATTCCTTCTAAATTTAAATAATGGGCTGGACTAAAGGGTTCTCTCTAGAGAACAGGGATAGGGTATCACTATCCCTGTTTTCTCCAACTCCTGCTCAATGGTAAATAGGAGCTGCTGGTAATAAAATAGGGTCGGCTGGTAGATATCATCTTTCCCTGCACCGGACCTCTTGGAACTCTCCATCTTCTTGTGCTCTTTAAGGAACACGGTGTGGAGATTTTGGATCTTTTTCCAGACTCAATCCATTGAGGCTGCAGCATAATATGGCTTGCTGTAGTTGGCCAACTCTTCCAAGGCCATATTTCTTTTGTCCTTGTTTGCATAGTCCCTGGACTTTATTCGCCATAGGCACTCATGCGCCCGGTAGAGCTCAATAAATCCCTAGATGAATTCTCTATCCTTATCTAGTGGCATAGCTATGAGAAAATAATAAAATGTTTGAGTTAATGTTATTCATTTTTTTGTTTTAAATAAAGTTTCATTGGTTTAGTCATGTACAATAAAGAGTGGCAAAATACAATTTCATTGTCACAAAGGTCATTTAAAAAAACATTTAAAAAAAATAAAAGAGTAAAGACCTTTGTGTCAATGAAATCCATATTTGGGGGTCAGTGGCATATAATACACATATGACCATCAGTAGCATATAATATACTTTTCGGGGTACAGTAACAAATAAAACACCAATGCGTGTTATCAGAAAATAAAACACAATTACATATCATCAGGAAATAAAACACTTTAAGGTACAGTAGCCAAAAAAGCACCAATGCACATCATCAGAAAATAAAACACACTTGCATGTCATCAGAAAATAAAACATAGTTGCACGTCATCAGAAAATACAATTTTAAAGTGGAAAAATATACACATTACTGGACAAACATAAAACATATATAAACAGGTGTTCAGTGTAAACATTGGTGCACATGGCAATATAAATGATTGATGTGTTCACTACAGGGGAATAAACTTTATTGGGGTGCAAGCATTGGTGGGCAGTGTATATATAGACATTGTTATACAGGGGATAAACACTTTTTTTGTGAGGCAAAAGTTGGTATTCATTGGGATAAACATTGGCCAGCAGTACACATACCCAAAATAATAGAATATCAGTCATGGTGTGACCAGTCTTGTGGTGCTGCTGCCTCTCTCCGGTACGATGCTGCACAACACAGAAGGGGTGGAGAGTATCAAGAGGAAATGTCAGTCAAGTGACTCAAATCTCAAGATGTATCATCCGATGAATCTCATGTACAAAAGCACTCACGATGTGTACCACATTGCATGTGAGATTTACAAATCTTGCCTGCAGTAGGCAAGACGTGAAAACCCTACTTACGACCCGTAGGGGTGCCCATTAGATTATAAACTTAAATAGAAGCTACACGATTATACATTTATACTAACTATATATTGGTTTGATGCGTGAAATCGTGAGAATGTGCCTAGAATCGCTCTCATGTATGGCCAGCATAGTGTGCATCTAACTTTAGACTAGAGTGGTAACAGGTGCCTGATTGGAGCAGCAATGTCATTGTTCTTTGCTGTTGACTAGATGACCACTGTTTAGTTAGAATTTATGTGTTAACAATTTCCCATCATCAATATGTAGAGACCTTTTTCTAATGAACGGATAGGTTATGATAAATGCTTTACATAAACAAGATGTTTGATTTTAGGAACAGGTATGAATTGATGTATTATTTGGCAAGTCTGTTTGTTTTTGTGTTTTATAGAAGATTATGAGGTATGTTTAAAAAAGCGACACAATCCCTGTAGCTGGAGAAAGCATATATTTTTTGTCTCTCCATATATACTAACTAGTAAACTCTAATTTCTCTTCCTTTGGTACCTGCAACCCTCATAGCTCACAATGGGTGCTGTGCCAATAGCAACAACATCTGATTTTGTAGATTTTGCTTATTTTTATAGCATCAGTGTCTGGCATCAAGATAATTATGGGTCTAAGCCCTGATATCGGAAAAATTGCCCAATATTGGCGGTTTCAACGGAGTGTGTTTGACCTGCCTAATATAGGCATTATGTACAGTAATTCAATATGGCACCATACTGCAGCTTTTTACAATGTATTATTTCATCCAATCTTCAAGCAGAACTGTATTGAGAAACCAGACAATGTAGAGTAAGCATATTTTCACATTATTCTTTTAGATATTTTGTTTATATCTTACTGCAGGCTTGCAGTTCTGCATTAACAAGATATTTCCTATTTACATTTCTTTGAGCTAGGAGAATTGCTAATGAGCTTTGAAGCCTGAGTCAGTGTACAGCCTGTACTGATGAGTGCTAATTGAAATATCAATTCCCTTGATACATTTATCACAAGGTTAATGTTTTCACTTGCAATCAATTTTCATAGGATTAGGAAACAGGGGATTCGTCTTCATGTATATGGCATCATCTTGCTAGAAAAAATATATGAACAAGGCTTACAGACATGGTAGTATTGTGAGATGAACATATGGGGCCTCAGTAAGTTATGACTAAAAGAATTGTGCACCTTGGCAAAATCACATTGTAATGCAGGAAGGTAACTTGAATGTGTAGACAAATTTAGAGTTGGGAAGGGAGCCTTCTACAGTGCCATACCAGGGTATTTCTGCACCCTAGACCAGCCAGCATGGCATGTGATGTTATTATGTCTCAACAGAGGAGTCTGTGAGTGGGAAACTGAGCACCCAGTACCTCTCTAGTCAGCTTGGACCTCTCCAGTCACCCGACATGCTGGAAACGTGCTGCCAGGGCAGCAACCATGTTGTCCTCCTCAGGCTTGCGCTCTGCCTGCACAGGTCTCATTGACCTCAATATAGTCCTAGTGTTGTAGTTCAACAAATCACAGTGTAGAAATCAAGCTGTCCAATACTTAGCTGATAGTGTAAATGCAAAGGTACCGAGTATTTTCCTTGCATTCAACAAATGATACATGCTTTGCAATATGGTGTGTTGAGGAGCAAATTTGCCCTCTTCAGTAGAATTTGCTCTGAGCTTTAAAGAATACCAGAGTTGTTTTATGGAAGCAGTTATTATTGAGTGTCACAAAGCACAAAAAATCAGTATCTGTAACAATGAAATGGGTAACAATGAGAGAGCTCTATTCACAAATGTAATAAGAAAGGTACTTCTCTGGAATTCCCTACCTCTCCCCCTCAGATTCTCCACCTCTCTACAAAACTTCAAACGGGCTCTCAAGACCCACTTTTTCACCAAATCCAGCCAAATCTCATCCTAAACCTCTGTTCCACGCTCTCTATGTACCCCATCTGTCTCACCCCTGTCTGTCTCCCCCTCCCCTTTAGAATGTAAGCTCTCACGAGCAGGGCCCTCTTCCCTCATGTGCTTACCCTTTTCTTACTTTAATAATCTTCAGCTGCACCAAATCCAGCAGTCTTCTGCTACGTGATACTTATTCCAGTGTCATCTGCTGATGTAGCTATATTTATTTACCCTGTACTTGTCCTATATTGTCGTCAGCTATAAGTTGCTGTTTTCATGTTTGATTATTTGTTTATGTACTCCTGTAATTGGGCGCTCCGGAACCCTTGTGGCGCCATATAAATAAAGGATAATAAAAGGGGGAAGCGGTAAATGAACATGTATGATGGAAGGAGGGAAGTGATAAATAAGGAAAAGGAGGGTGGGGAGGAGTGGCTTTGCAGTCTGGGTCTAATTCAGCTTGGATTGCTATTGAAACAGAAATAGCGATTTTCTCAATCCTGCATCTGCTAAAAATGCCATGTGAAGAGCCGCCAAGAAAGATAAAAGACACCCACCGATATAATCACAAGATTGTGTATGCATACGCACAAATCGAGTACCATCAAAAGTTGCAGTTTACCCAGGGCTACTTGGAATAATGAGAATGCAGTGGCACTGGTGCCATATTTGTAGTTGCAATCCAACTACTCCCAACAAACGCCATGTTAACACCCATGAACGGTCACTTCCTGTCAATCAAATTGCGATCACATTTCGCTAATTTGCTGTTGCATTTTAGCATTCATGCATGCGTTTGCAGCGCATGCCCAGTCTGCCAATAATCGCCTGATTTGTGAATTTGCAATTTGGCACCTGCAGCTGAATAAGGCATCCTGTCAGGAAAGGTCTAATCCAGGCATGGCCAACCTGCGACTTTCCAGATGTTGTGAAAATACACATCCCAGCATGCCATGCCGCAGTTTTAGCATTCCCTAATAGCAAAACTGTGTCAGAGCGTTCTAGACCTTCACAACAGCTGGAGAACCACACATTTGCCAGGCCTGAACCAGCAATCTGCAGAGTTGGTTAAGCTGTCTTGATATGGATCAGGAAGTTTAGGCATTTCTTGTATTCCAGTCAGTAAAACCAGGTGTGTAAAAACTCAATATATAGCAGAGAGAGGCAGATATTCATATCTACATAGGATACATATACTTTCTCTTACGTCCTAGGGGATACTGGGAATCCATTTAGTACCATGGGGTATAGATGGGTCCACTAGGAGCCATGTGCACTATAGAAGTTTGATTATGTGGGCTGTCTCCTCCGTCTATGCCCCTCCTACCAGACTCAGTTTAGAAAATGTGCCCGGAGGAGCCGGTCACGTCTCTGGAAGCTCCTGAAGAGTTTTCTGCATTTATTTCCTAAGTTTATTTTCAGGCAGGACTGGATGGCACCAGCCTGCCTGCTTCGTGGGACTTAGGGGGAGGGACGGCCCAACCTCTCTCAGAGTTAATGGTCCCGTTCCCCGCTGATAGGACGCTAGCTCCTGGGGAACTATTCGCAAGTTTCACCACGGCGAGCGTACATTCCCGCAGCACGCTGCCACCCCTAACAGAGCCAGAAGAAAGAAGAGTGGTGAGTACTAAGCCAGCGTCCCTGTTAGCGGGTTGCCGGCCATTATGGCGGCATGAGGGTATGGAGACGCACGGCTTCTAAACGGGGTCGACTGCGTCTCCCAACTGTGTACGGACACAGATGCTGAACAGTGGACACAGTACCCAGACTGGCAACAAAGCCATAAAATGAGTCTGTCTCCATTTTATGCATATAGACACATGCAGCCAGTATAAAGAAGAGCGGGAAGCAGAGGCGTCACCAACACCATGTACACCCGATGCGGCGACGCCATAAAAAGGGGCGTGGCTTCACGGAGTGAGTGTTGCTTCACAGAGGGGGCGGGGCTTCGATTCCCAACCCCGTTTTTCATCACTTGGAGGGTTCGGGAGGTGTGTGCTGCCTCTCGTGGAGTGATTTATGTGCAGTGCCGGCTCCTGCTCAGTGACAGGAGCCTAGTGCTGCACATAATGTAACAGTGCAGCACTCTGCTCCTGTCACTGAGCAGGAGCAGGCATTTTGGTGTCACCCCTCGGCGGGAGACACTCGGTTGCGGGCTGCACCCCCCGCACCCCCCTTGTGACGCCACTGGCGGGAAGACCGCATGCCATTGAAGGGGCGGGGCTTCACTATGAGCGAATCCAGCAGCTCACAGGTGCCATTTTCCCTACTGCAGCTGATACAGACGCTGACTGACAGGGACGTGCAGCTCCTCCGGAGAGCCTCCAGATTACCTCAGCGGTGCCAGGGTGTCATAGCGGGGGGGGAGCGATTATTAGTGTACTAAGTCCCTAATCTAGGAACTTAGTCTGCAACCCAGCTAGGCTTGGCATTAGCGATTAGGGCGCTGTGTGCTGGTTCCATAATCTCTTTGTGTCTCCCTGGAAGGGCTCTTTGTGGGTTAACTGTGCATTTAACCTTTTCCTGTGTGTGTGTTGTGTGTGTGTGCTGTCACTGTTACAGTATGTCAGAAGAGTGTGTTTCATGTAAAGCACAGTGTTCCTTTTCTCCAGGGGGTAGACTAGTGTGTACTCAGTGAAGTATCCCTTCCCAGGCTAGTGGGGCTGAACCAGCATGGCTGGACTCCCGTTAGGGGAATGATTTCCTCCATTTCTACTAAGTTATCTCGGAATGAGAAAAAGACGCAATACTTAAGGCAGTCTATGACTGAGTTTCTGAAAAAGGACTCAGTACCCAAACCAACGTCTCAGTCCCCTGCCATTTGTCTTCAAGAACGTACTTTGGCCCATATCCTGCAGTCTGACTCTGATGATGAGGGGTCAGAAATGGAGGTGCTTGAGGTGTACTCAGAGGTGGGGGAGGGTACTCTGTCACAGGGAATAGAAGCTCTCATAGAAGCTATCAGAGAGTTTCTGAATATACCTGATAAGGTGACAGAGGAGAGTGAGGAATCTTATTTTAATATAAAAAAGAAATCCTCAGTCACTTTTCCTGTGTCAAAGAAAATAAATACCCTGTTTGAAGAACTGTGTGTTAATCCATATAAGACATTTCAAAGCACTAAACGGTTGTTATCATCTTTTCCTTTTCCTCCTGAGGATAGGAAAAAATGGAAGAATCCGATAGTGGATGTATCAGTCTCCAGGCTCTCACGGAAAATTGTATTGCCTGTCCCGAATGCAGCTTTCCTGACCGCAAAATTGAGACTACGCTCAAATCTTTGTATACAGCTGTGGGGGTGGCCCAGAGACCCACTATAGCATGTGGGTGGATTATGCGAGCCATTGCTAAATGGTCGGGTAACCTAATTGAGGGTTTTAATACCTTGCCTCAAGGGGAGATTATTTTGCTCCTGCAACATATACAGGACTCTGCGAACTTTATGGTGGAAGCCATGAAGGAGATAGGCTTGCTTAATGCACACTTTACAGCTATGGCAGTGTCTGCATGCAGGGGATTATGGCTACACCAGTTGACTGCGGATGTGGACTCCAGGAAAGGCGTGGAAGGCCTACCTTTCACAGGGGAGGCCTTATTTGGAGATAAACTAGACAAATTATAAACTAGCCAAAGCTACTGTGGGTAAGTCCACATACATACCTTCTGCAGCTCCCCCAGCTAGTAAGGCCTATTCAGTATCCAACTTACAGTCCTTGGGACGGCCAAGTTTAGGGGCAAGGCCAGAGGTTCCTCTACCGCCACCAGAGGTGCTAGAGGTAAACCACGGAAACCAGCTATTGCCGGTTCACAAGAACAGAGTTCAGGTTCTGCTTCCTCAAAACCTTCCGCATGACGGTGGACCGCAATGCCTGGAAGACTGGTGAGTGGGAGCCCGGCTAAACTTTCTCTTTAGTCACATCTGGACAAGATCGTGCCAGGATCCCTGGCACGACCTTATATCCGGCTAAACTTCTTTAGTCACATCTGGACAAGATCGTGCCAGAATCCCTGGTCATAGACCTTATATCCCAGGGCTACAGACTGGAGTTCCAGGAGCTCCCACCTCACAGATTCTCCAAATCAGGCTTACCAGTTTCACAAGAGGCAAGAATAACCTTACAGGACGCCATTCAAAAACTGTTAGAGACCCATGTCATTGTTCCAGTTCCACCTCATCTACAAAACAAGGGTTACTATTCCAGCTTGTTTGTAGTAACGTAACCGGACGGTTCGGTAAGACCGATTCTGAACCTCAAACCGTTGAACCCGTACTTACGAGTGGTCAAATTGATGATGGAGTCTCTGAGAGCTGTGATCTCAGGTCTGGGGGAGGGGAAATTCCTAGTGTATCTGGATATCAAGGATACGTACTTTCATATTCCGATCTGGCCGTCTCATCAGGCTTATCTACGGTTTCCACTTCAGGACTGTCACTACCAGTTCTAGGTCCTGCCATTTGGTCTCTCTACGGCACCGAGGGTGTTCAACAAAATGATGGCAGAGATGATGTTTCTACTCCGCAAACAAGAAGTGAACATAATTCCGTACCTGGACGATCTTCTGATAAAGGCACCGTCCAGGAAACAGTTGTTGGAGAACATTGGCCTCTCAACCAGACTACTCCTGGATCACGGGTGGATTCTGAACCTACCAAAATCTCACCTAGAACCAACACAGAGACTTTCTTCCCTGGGAATGATACATGATACCAGACACAGAGTCTCCGAAAGTATTCCTTCCCTTGGAAAAGACAATGGTAATCCAGTCGATGGTTTGGGCTGTCCTGAAGCCAACCCGGATCTCGGTGCATCTCTGCATATGCCTTCTGGGGAAAATGGTGGCCTCTTACGAGGCGATTCAGTATGGAAGGTTTCATGCAAGACCCTTCCAGCTGGATCTGTTGGACAAATGGTGCGGATCACATCTTCACATGCACCAGAGGATTCGTCTGTCGCCAAAAGCCAGGATCTCCCTCCTGTGGTGGCTACAGACTTCTCCCGTAGTCGAGGGTCGAAGGTTCAGGATACAAAATTGGATTTTGTTAACCACAGACGCAAGCCTCAGAGGTTGGGGCGCAGTCACCCAGGGAGTGCAGTTTCAGGGAAGATGGTCAAGTCAGGAAGTCGTCCTACCAATATACATGCTGGAACTCAGGGCTATCTACAACACTCTTCGACAAGCCGCTATCCTTCTTCTGAATCAGGCTATTCAGGTCCAGTCGGACAATGTGACGGCAGTAACGTACATAAACCGACAGAGCGGAACGAAAAGCAGAGCAGCAATGTCAGAGGTGTCAATAATTCTCCTCTGGGCAGAAAAACATGCTGTGGCGTTGTTGGCGGTATTTATGCCAGGAGTAGACAACTGGGAAGCAAACTTCCTCAGCAGACACGACCTGCACCTGGGGGAGTGGGGCCTTCACCCGGAGGTGTTCCGGTGGTTGACACGTCTTTGGGGACATGATGGCCTCTCGACTCAACAAGAAGCTCAAGCGGTATTGTTGCAGAGAGACCCACAAGTATTGGTGGTAGACGCTCTGACAACTCCGTGGGTCTACCAGCTGGTGTACGTGTTTCCTCCACTTCCTCTGATCCCAAGAATTCTAAAACGAATAAAAACGGAAAAGGTTCAAGCAATCCTCATTGCTCCGGACTGGCCATGAAAGGCCTGGTATGCAGATCTTCTCAAGATGTTGCTCGAAGATCCGTGGCCTGTACCTTTTCGCGAGGATTTTCTGCAACAGGGCCCGTTAGTCTATCAAGACATACCGCGGCTATGTTTAGCGGCATGGAAGTTGAACGGCTGATTCTAGCCATGAGGATGATTCCTGACAAGGTCATCCAGACTATGATTCAAACCAGGAAAGGGGTAACGTCTAAATATTTCCACCGTATCTGGAAGAAATATATCTTTTGGTGTGAGAGCAGACAATTCTCTGCGGTAGAATTCCATCTGGAACGTTTCCTGCTTTTTCTGCAGTCTAGGCTCCATAAAAATCCAGATTTCGGCCTTGTCTATTTTCTTTCAGAATCGGCTTCTCTCCCTGAGGTCCAGATGTTCTTGAAAGGTGTTCTGCACATCCAACCTCCCTTTGTGATCTTAATTTGGTGCTACAGTTCCTCCAATCGGACTAGTTTGAACTGATACAGAAGGTAGATGTAAAGTACCTTACGTGGAAGACCGTCACACTGTTGTCCTTGGCTTCAGCAAGACGTGTGTCGGAGTTGGGGGCGTTGTCTTACAAGAGCCCCTACCTAATTTTCCATGAGGACAGAGCTGAACTCAGGACTCGTCAACAATTTCTTCTTAAGGTGGTGTCAGCATTTCACATAAACCAACCTATTGTGGTTCCGGTTGTTACAGACACCTCTGCTACTTCAAAGTCTTTGGATGTTGTGAAGGCTTTGAAGGTGTTTGTAAAGAGAACTGCTCGTCACAGGAAATCGGACGTGCTGTTCGTTCTCTATGATCCAAATCCAAGCCTGCCGTGGAATAAGCTAACTATACAGCATGCTTATTCCACGGCAGGCTTGGCAGTTCCTAAATCTGTACAGACGCACTCTACTAGGTCGGTGGATTCTTCTTGAGCGGCTGCCCGGGGTGTCTCAGCTTTATAGCTACTTGGTCTGGTTCGAACACGTTTGCTAAGTTTTACAAGTTCGATACTTTGGCCTCTGAGGACCTTCAGTTTGGTCAATCAGTTCTGCAGGAACCTCAGCACTCTCCCACCCAGTTTGGAAGTTTTGATACTTCCCCATGGTACTAAATGGATTCCCAATATCCCCTAGGACATAAGAGAAAATAGGATTTTAATTATCTACCGGTAGATCCTTTTCTCGTAGTCCGTAGGGGATACTGGGCACCTGCCCGGTGCTTTGTTCTTCCTGCACTGTTACTTGGTTAAGTAATGTTGTTTGGTTCAGTTGTTGCCGTTACTGTTTACAAGTTTTGGTTAGCATGGCTTTCCTCTAGTTATGGTTCGAAATCTCACCACTTTCCCTTTTCTGTATCCTTCTGTCAAAGTATGTCCGTCTCCTCGGGCACAGTTTCCTAGACTGAGTCTGGTAGGAGGTGCATAGAGGGAGGAGCCTGCACACCTAATCAAACTTCTATACTTCCTATGGCTCCTAGTGGACCCATCTATACCCCATGGTACTAAATGGATTCCCAGTATCCCCTACGGACTACGAGAAAAGGATTTACTGGTAGGTAATTAAAATCCTATTTTTTTAACACTTATGCTGTCAACAGCATTATGCAGTAATAATGATATTTACAGCATGTTAACCATTTCAACATGAAATCTTTAAACGTGATGATTTACTACCATGTACACTAACAGTTTACCCCTTTTCTGTGGAGTATGAGTGGGGCTTTTCTTCCTCATTTACCTTAAAACTGTGGATGATGAGTCCCACTTGTTGTCTACAGCAAAATCCGCCCCTACAGTTACTTACCGTCTTCCCACTGGTGCTAATCACTTGTGAAGAGTCCAAAGTATCACTGGGTCCAATCCCCGATTAGTGACTTTTTTTTTACTTTATAACATTGTCAGAGCTTGGGTAAGGACTTTAGATTCTTCTATCTCCCCAACCGTGGCACCTAGACAGATTGGTGCACCATTGTTTAAAAGATCATTGCATGGTGATCACCATGAAAAAATTCCCTGTGATACAGAAAAATACAGACGCCCCCATTTTTAAAAGCGGGGATCCTCTCTTTGAAATGATTGGTCCCCTTGGTACTTATTGACTGGTGATCACCAGACAATGTTACCCTGTACTACGGAAAATAGACATTTTCTGTATGTGGGTGGCAGAGAACTGCGTGCCCTATCATGCCCATAATTACACCTGCAAACGTTAGGGGAGTCTTTCTCAAATAATGTGCCCCCTTTGCTGCTATTGTCTGGTGATCAACAGACAATATCACTCAGCGCTACTGAAAAAATGTTTTCCATAGAAGGGGGAAGGGCACATTGTGTTCTGTCTCCTACATACATATTATCCCACACACACACTTGGGGACACCCAGGGTGAAATATACTAGCCTGCGAGTTGCAGGATGTGCGGGACTTTATGCGAGTCTGCCCGTATTTTTAAATTGCAAAACTACAACTCTGTTCTCTAGCATGCAGGGGGGCGCCCAGCACAGGGCAAGGCCGCCCCGCATGTTGGGTCCAACAGCGATGTACTCACATGTTTAGGGTAGCCCCCTGCCTCCACAGCCTAGCTGCAAAGGCAGTCACCAGGCCACCATGTTTTGGGGCGCAGTGGCATGTCTGCCCCAAAATCGGTCCAGACATGCCTCCGTTGTCCAGACCGTGCCCCCACAACACCGCCCATAAATCGTCTCGTGGCTGTCCCCCGCCGGGACTTAGATTGCGATCGCAATCTAAGTCTTTGCTCATGCGTGCAGCTGCGTGCGCGCATGCGAAGAAGTGCGGAAATTGTCTAATAACGATTTCCGCACTTCTACAATCGGGCTCTGAATCCCATATATTCCCACCTTGTGTTAAATAAAAGAAGTGACCCACAGTTAATGCTGTAGGTTGCTTTGGGTTACCATATTCTTCGTAGCCATAGGAAGCGTTTAAACTGAGACAGCAAAAATATGAAACCTGCACATACAATCCTCATTTGGAACTGTGGATTATTGGCAAAACAAGAACCTCAAAGTACATGTGTGTCGTCATACATCTTGCCGCAATACTCCAGGTAGCAGGAGATGCCTGGTGTAAGTTAGCCGACAGGTCCCATTTTTTTGCTGAAAATGCATCTTACAGTATATGCATGGCTATGCAGACTCTGCTGATTAAAATGTAATGCAGCATGCTTACCATTCTCTGTGCGTCTTCGGCTGTATCTGCATATGAAATGCTACATAAAGATGCTTGGTGCTACCGAGTCACGCCACAGCATGGCATGACTAGAAGAGCTGTTTGACACATCTGATGTAAGTGGACACATCTGAATTTCTTTGCGGTGCTTATAAGATGGGGGGAAAAAAATCACATTTGCTTTTGATTCCCTTTCTCGAAATTTCAATGTAAAAAACACTCTATTTCCATTTGGGTAAAACATTTTTTTTTTGACGTGTTGAAATGTGATAAGCACTAACATCAGAAAATGGCCTCAGTAAATGGTGAGAAAACTTTCAGCACCGAAATAAAAAATAACATTACTTCCACGTCAGCATTCTCCCTTCTACACCTTGACTGTTGACAGCATAAGTGTTGTCAGTTTATCTACATCCTCGCCATATATATCTCTATTCTCTTGAACCAGAATGCCTCAGTTTTTTTTAAAGCGTGTACTATTTTTAAAAGCTGTCCCATTTCTGGTTGGGCTGTCTGATTTTTCTGGATTGTCCCATGCTGTCATGATGTTGTCTCAGCTGCAGGGACAGTTGGGAGGTATGTTCCAGTTCATTCTGCAGTGCTTGTGAAGGATGAGCTGTGTACACCTAACAGCGGTCAGTGAGTTTGAAGGGAGAAGTTTAAGGACTGGCCCAGCACATGTTGACCACGGTATCCAGATGATAGGTCGACAGGTAAAAAGGTCGACATGGCAATGGTCGACACAGCATATGGTCGACATGAGTTTTTTACAAATATTTTTCATCCTTTAGAATGTAAGCTCTCACAAGTAGGGCCCTTTTCCGTCATGTGCTTATCCTTTCCTTACTTTAATAATCTTCAACTGCACCAACTCCAGCAGTCTTCTGCCACCTCATACTTATTCCAGTGTCATCTGCTAATGTAGCTATGTTTATTTACCCTGTACTTGTCCTATATTGTCTTCAACTGTAAGTTGCTGTTTTCCTATTTTGATTATTTGTTGATGTACTCTGTAAATGGGCGCTGCGGAACCTTTGTGGCACCATATAAAGGATAATAATAATAATAATAATAATAATAATACTAATTATCAACTTCTGCATACTTTATCATCCACGTGCATTACGATTGTGAATAGTAAAGATGCCCGCAGCGCAAGCCGTGCAAAGGGATACGGTGCACAAATTGGGGTTCCGGGTCATTTTACAGAGTAAATGACACAAAAAAAGGGGGGTGGGGACGGACCTCATGTTGACCTTTTTCTGTGTCAACCTTATCTGTGTCAACCTTTTCACGATGTCGAAGTTTTTTGCATGTCGAATTTTGGGGCTGACCTAGACACTGTTGACTTTTCTCAGGTCGACCCAATAACCCACACAGTGGCGTAACTAGAAATTTTTCTCCCCCAAGCCAAAAAATTCTTTGGCGCCCCCCCCCCCCCCCCACCCGCCGCATAATTGGGAGCAAGAAAGGGATAAATATGCGCGCGCCGAAGGCGCGCGCTGCAAAAAAAGGGGAGTGGTTTTGTTGGAATGGGCGTGGTTTCTCATAAAGGGGCGTGGTATTGCAGGAAAAGACTACCTTATACCCCAGTTTTGCAACCTGCACGCCCAGACGTTAGCCACCACAGGAAAGAAAAATAATCCTGATTCATGCCCCTTACATTATTTGTCATTTTTCCTCCTTATAGTAATGCCCAGTATACATTATGCCACATACTGCAATGGCCCTTAGACATTATTCCACACACAATAATGCACATGACACATTATGCCACACACCATAATGCCCCCGACACATTATGCCACATACCGTAATGCCTGTGACACATTATGCCACACACCGTAATGCCCCCGACACATTATGACAGGAATCGCAATGCCCGTTATACATTATGCTATACACTGCAATGCCCCTGATACATTATAGCACATACAATGCCTGTGACACATTATGACACACACCGCAATGACCTTGAGACATTATACCACAATGCCCGTGATATAGTATACCATACACCGTAATGCCTGTGACACATACCGCAATGCCCTGCCCGTTATACCCTATGCCACACACCGCAATGCCCGTTATGTATTATGCCACACTGCAATGACCCTGAGACATTATACCACATACCACAATGCCCGTGATATAGTATACCACACACCGTAATGCCTGACACATTATGACACACACCGCAATGTCCGTGATACATTATGCCACACACTGCAATGACCCTGAGACATTATACCACATATCACAATGCCCGCGATATAGTATACCATACACCGTAATGCCTGTGACACATTATGACACACACCGCAATGTCCGTGATACATTATGCCACACACCGTAATGCCCATTACACATTAAGTCCTACAGTAAGGCTTCTAATTACTTTTCAATTACCTTCTCGTTGTCAGGGGTTTCATGCACTGGGTGTCATGCTCGTTGCCAGGTGTTTCATGCACTGGGTGTCATGCTCGTTGTCAGTAGAGATGAGCGGGTTCGGTTTCTCTGAATCCGAACCCGCCAGAACTTCATGTTTTTTTTCACGGGTCCGAGCGACTCGGATCTTCCCGCCTTGCTCGGTTAACCCGAGCGCGCCCGAACGTCATCATGACGCTGTCGGATTCTCGCGAGGCTCGGATTCTATCGCGAGACTCGGATTCTATATAAGGAGCCGCGCGTCGCCGCCATTTTCACACGTGCATTGAGATTGATAGGGAGAGGACGTGGCTGGCGTCCTCTCCGTTTAGACACTTGATTTACTAATTTTGGGGAGCATTAGGAGTACTCAGTAGTGTACAGTGCAGAGTTTTGCTGATAGTGACCAGTGACCACCACTTTTATTTATAATCCGTTCTCTGCCTGAAAAAAGCGATACACAGCACACAGTGACTCAGTCACATACATACCATATCTGTGTGCACTGCTCAGGCTCAGGCCAGTGTGCTGCATCATCTATATATATTATATATCTGTCTGACTGCTCAGCTCACACAGCTTATAATTGTGGGGGAGACTGGGGAGCACTACTGCAGTGCCAGTTATAGGTTATAGCAGGAGCCAGGAGTACATAATATTATATTAAAATTAAACAGTGCACACTTTTGCTGCAGGAGTGCCACTGCCAGTGTGACTAGTGACCAGTGACCTGACCACCAGTATATAATATTAGTAGTATACTATCTCTTTATCAACCAGTCTATATTAGCAGCAGACACAGTACAGTGCGGTAGTTCACGGCTGTGGCTACCTCTGTGTCGGCACTCGGCAGCCCGTCCATAAATGTATATACCAGTGACCTAACCGTGGTTTTTTTTTCTTTCTTTATACATACATACTAGTTACGAGTATACTATCTCTTTATCAACCAGTCTATATATTAGCAGCAGACACAGTACAGTGCGGTAGTTCACGGCTGTGGCTACCTCTGTGTCGGCACTCGGCAGCCCGTCCATAATTGTATATACCAGTGACCTAACCGTGGTTTTTTTTTCTTTCTTTATACATACATACTAGTTACGAGTATACTATCTCTTTATCAACCAGTCTATATATTAGCAGCAGACACAGTACAGTGCGGTAGTTCACGGCTGTGGCTACCTCTGTGTCGGCACTCGGCAGCCCGTCCATAATTGTATATACCACCTAACCGTGGTTTTTTTTTCTTTCTTTATACATACATACTAGTTACGAGTATACTATCTCTTTATCAACCAGTCTATATATTAGCAGCAGACACAGTACAGTGCGGTAGTTCACGGCTGTGGCTACCTCTGTGTCGGCACTCGGCAGCCCGTCCATAATTGTATATACCACCTAACCGTGGTTTTTTTTTCTTTCTTTATACATACATACTAGTTACGAGTATACTATCTCTTTATCAACCAGTCTATATATTAGCAGCAGACACAGTACAGTGCGGTAGTTCACGGCTGTGGCTACCTCTGTGTCGGCACTCGGCAGCCCGTCCATAATTGTATATACCACCTAACCGTGGTTTTTTTTTCTTTCTTTATACATACATACTAGTTACGAGTATACTATCTCTTTATCAACCAGTCTATATATTAGCAGCAGACACAGTACAGTGCGGTAGTTCACGGCTGTGGCTACCTCTGTGTCGGCACTCGGCAGCCCGTCCATAATTGTATACTAGTATCCAATCCATCCATCTCCATTGTTTACCTGAGGTGCCTTTTAGTTGTGCCTATTAAAATATGGAGAACAAAAATGTTGAGGTTCCAAAATTAGGGAAAGATCAAGATCCACTTCCACCTCGTGCTGAAGCTGCTGCCACTAGTCATGGCCGAGACGATGAAATGCCAGCAACGTCGTCTGCCAAGGCCGATGCCCAATGGCATAGTACAGAGCATGTCAAAACCAAAACACCAAATATCAGTAAAAAAAGGACTCCAAAACCTAAAATAAAATTGTCGGAGGAGAAGCGTAAACTTGCCAATATGCAATTTACCACACGGAGTGGCAAGGAACGGCTGAGGCCCTGGCCTATGTTCATGGCTAGTGGTTCAGCTTCACATGAGGATGGAAGCACTCAGCCTCTCGCTAGAAAACTGAAAAGACTCAAGCTGGCAAAAGCACCGCAAAGAACTGTGCGTTCTTTGAAATCCCAAATCCACAAGGAGAGTCCAATTGTGTCGGTTGCGATGCCTGACCTTCCCAACACTGGACGTGAAGAGCATGCGCCTTCCACCATTTGCACGCCCCCTGCAAGTGCTGGAAGGAGCACCCGCAGTCCAGTTCCTGATAGTCAGATTGAAGATGTCAGTG
This sequence comes from Pseudophryne corroboree, assembly GCF_028390025.1. Classification (NCBI taxonomy): domain Eukaryota; kingdom Metazoa; phylum Chordata; class Amphibia; order Anura; family Myobatrachidae; genus Pseudophryne; species Pseudophryne corroboree. Next base: position 576,123,005 of record NC_086447.1, on the reverse strand, counting down.
TTGAAGTACACCAGGATGAGGAGGATATGGGTGTTGCTGGCGCTGGGGAGGAAATTGACCAGGAGGATTCTGATGGTGAGGTGGTTTGTTTAAGTCAGGCACCCGGGGAGACACCTGTTGTCCGTGGGAGGAATATGGCCGTTGACATGCCAGGTGAAAATACCAAAAAAATCAGCTCTTCGGTGTGGAGGTATTTCACCAGAAATGCGGACAACAGGTGTCAAGCCGTGTGTTCCCTTTGTCAAGCTGTAATAAGTAGGGGTAAGGACGTTAACCACCTCGGAACATCCTCCCTTATACGTCACCTGCAGCGCATTCATAATAAGTCAGTGACAAGTTCAAAAACTTTGGGTGACAGCGGAAGCAGTCCACTGACCAGTAAATCCCTTCCTCTTGTAACCAAGCTCACGCAAACCACCCCACCAACTCCCTCAGTGTCAATTTCCTCCTTCCCCAGGAATGCCAATAGTCCTGCAGGCCATGTCACTGGCAAGTCTGACGAGTCCTCTCCTGCCTGGGATTCCTCCGATGCATCCTTGCGTGTAACGCCTACTGCTGCTGGCGCTGCTGTTGTTGCCGCTGGGAGTCGATGGTCATCCCAGAGGGGAAGTCGTAAACCCACTTGTACTACTTCCAGTAAGCAATTGACTGTTCAACAGTCCTTTGCGAGGAAGATGAAATATCACAGCAGTCATCCTACTGCAAAGCGGATAACTGAGTCCTTGACAACTATGTTGGTGTTAGACGTGCGTCCGGTATCCGCCGTTAGTTCACAGGGAACTAGACAATTTATTGAGGCAGTGTGCCCCCGTTACCAAATACCATCTAGGTTCCACTTCTCTAGGCAGGCGATACCGAGAATGTACACGGACGTCAGAAAAAGACTCACCAGTCTCCTAAAAAATGCAGTTGTACCCAATGTCCACTTAACCACGGACATGTGGACAAGTGGAGCAGGGCAGGGTCAGGACTATATGACTGTGACAGCCCACTGGGTAGATGTATGGACTCCCGCCGCAAGAACAGCAGCGGCGGCACCAGTAGCAGCATCTCGCAAACGCCAACTCTTTCCTAGGCAGGCTACGCTTTGTATCACCGCTTTCCAGAATACGCACACAGCTGAAAACCTCTTACGGCAACTGAGGAAGATCATCGCGGAATGGCTTACCCCAATTGGACTCTCCTTGTGATTTGTGGCATCAGACAACGCCAGCAATATTGTGTGTGCATTAAATATGGGCAAATTCCAGCACGTCCCATGTTTTGCACATACCTTGAATTTGGTGGTGCAGAATTTTTTTAAAAACGACAGGGGCGTGCAAGAGATGCTGTCGGTGGCCAGAAAAATTGCGGGACACTTTCGGCGTACAGGCACCACGTACAGAAGACTGGAGCACCACCAAAAACTACTGAACCTGCCCTGCCATCATCTGAAGCAAGAAGTGGTAACGAGGTGGAATTCAACCCTCTATATGCTTCAGAGGTTGGAGGAGCAGCAAAAGGCCATTCAAGCCTATACAATTGAGCACGATATAGGAGATGGAATGCACCTGTCTCAAGTGCAGTGGAGAATGATTTCAACGTTGTGCAAGGTTCTGATGCCCTTTGAACTTGCCACACGTGAAGTCAGTTCAGACACTGCCAGCCTGAGTCAGGTCATTCCCCTCATCAGGCTTTTGCAGAAGAAGCTGGAGGCATTGAAGAAGGAGCTAAAAGGGAGCGATTCCGCTAGGCATGTGGGACTTGTGGATGCAGCCCTTAATTCGCTTAACAAGGATTCACGGGTGGTCAATCTGTTGAAATCAGAGCACTACATTTTGGCCACCGTGCTCGATCCTAGATTTAAAGCCTACCTTGGATCTCTCTTTCCGGCAGACACAGGTCTGCTGGGGTTGAAAGACCTGCTGGTGACAAAATTGTCAAGTCAAGCGGAACGCGACCTGTCAACATCTCCTCCTTCACATTCTCCCGCAACTGGGGGTGCGAGGAAAAGGCTCAGAATTCCGAGCCCACCCGCTGGCGGTGATGCAGGGCAGTCTGGAGCGACTGCTGATGCTGACATCTGGTCCGGACTGAAGGACCTGACAACGATTACGGACATGTCGTCTACTGTCACTGCATATGATTCTCTCAACATTGATAGAATGGTGGAGGATTATATGAGTGACCGCATCCAAGTAGGCACGTCACACAGTCCGTACTTATACTGGCAGGAAAAAGAGGCAATTTGGAGGCCCTTGCACAAACTGGCTTTATTCTACCTAAGTTGCCCTCCCACAAGTGTGTACTCCGAAAGAGTGTTTAGTGCCGCCGCTCACCTTGTCAGCAATCGGCGTACGAGGTTACATCCAGAAAATGTGGAGAAGATGATGTTCATTAAAATGAATTATAATCAATTCCTCCGCGGAGACATTGACCAGCAGCAATTGCCTCCACAAAGTACACAGGGAGCTGAGATGGTGGATTCCAGTGGGGACGAATTGATAATCTGTGAGGAGGGGGATGTACACGGTGATATATCGGAGGGTGAAGATGAGGTGGACATCTTGCCTCTGTAGAGCCAGTTTGTGCAAGGAGAGATTAATTGCTTCTTTTTTGGGGGGGGGTCCAAACCAACCCGTCATATCAGTCACAGTCGTGTGGCAGACCCTGTCACTGAAATGATGGGTTGGTTAAAGTGTGCATGTCCTGTTTTGTTTATACAACATAAGGGTGGGTGGGAGGGCCCAAGGACAATTCCATCTTGCACCTCTTTTTTCTTTTCTTTTTCTTTGCATCATGTGCTGATTGGGGAGGGTTTTTTGGAAGGGACATCCTGCGTGACACTGCAGTGCCACTCCTAGATGGGCCCGGTGTTTGTGTCGGCCACTAGGGTCGCTAATCTTACTCACACAGTCAGCTACCTCATTGCGCCTCTTTTTTTCTTTGCGTCATGTGCTGTTTGGGGAGGGTTTTTTGGAAGGGACATCCTGCGTGACACTGCAGTGCCACTCCTAGATGGGCCCGGTGTTTGTGTCGGCCACTAGGGTCGCTAATCTTACTCACACAGCTACCTCATTGCGCCTCTTTTTTTCTTTGCGTCATGTGCTGTTTGGGGAGGGTTTTTTGGAAGGGACATCCTGCGTGACACTGCAGTGCCACTCCTAGATGTGCCCGGTGTTTGTGTCGGCCACTAGGGTCGCTAATCTTACTCACACAGCTACCTCATTGCGCCTCTTTTTTTCTTTGCGTCATGTGCTGTTTGGGGAGGTTTTTTTGGAAGGGACATCCTGCGTGACACTGCAGTGCCACTCCTAGATGGGCCCGGTGTTTGTGTCGGCCACTAGGGTCGCTAATCTTACTCACACAGCTACCTCATTGCGCCTCTTTTTTTCTTTGCGTCATGTGCTGTTTGGGGAGGGTTTTTTGGAAGGGACATCCTGCGTGACACTGCAGTGCCACTCCTAGATGGGCCCGGTGTTTGTGTCGGCCACTAGGGTCGCTAATCTTACTCACACAGTCAGCTACCTCATTGCGCCTCTTTTTTTCTTTGCGTCATGTGCTGTTTGGGGAGGGTTTTTTGGAAGGGCCATCCTGCGTGACACTGCAGTGCCACTCCTAGATGGGCCCGGTGTTTGTGTCGGCCACTAGGGTCGCTAATCTTACTCACACAGTCAGCTACCTCATTGCGCCTCTTTTTTTCTTTGCGTCATGTGCTGTTTGGGGAGGGTTTTTTGGAAGGGCCATCCTGCGTGACACTGCAGTGCCACTCCTAGATGGGCCCGGTGTTTGTGTCGGCCACTAGGGTCGCTAATCTTACTCACACAGCTACCTCATTGCGCCTCTTTTTTTCTTTGCATCATGTGCTGTTTGGGGAGGGTTTTTTGGAAGGGACATCCTGCGTGACACTGCAGTGCCACTCCTAGATGGGCCCGGTGTTTGTGTCGGCCACTAGGGTCGCTTATCTTACTCACACAGCGACCTCGGTGCAAATTTTAGGACTAAAAATAATATTGTGAGGTGTGAGGTATTCAGAATAGACTGAAAATGAGTGTAAATTATGGTTTTTGAGGTTAATAATACTTTGGGATCAAAATGACCCCCAAATTCTATGATTTAAGCTGTTTTTTAGTGTTTTTGGAAAAAAACACCCGAATCCAAAACACACCCGAATCCGACAAAAATAATTCGGTGAGGTTTTGCCAAAACGCGTTCGAACCCAAAACACGGCCGCGGAACCGAACCCAAAACCAAAACACAAAACCCGAAAAATTTCAGGCGCTCATCTCTAGTTGTCAGGTGTTTCATGCACTGGGTGTCATGCTCGTTGCTAGGAGGTAGTCCTTGTTGCTAGGGCTGTGCTCCCAGTGCCACATATGACCCCAGTGCCAGATATTCCCCCACGGTGCCAGGTACTCACATGCCCCCGGTGCCAAATATAGCCCCCCCATGTGCCAGGTACACATATACCCCCCCCCAGTGCCACATATGCCCCCAGTGCCAGATATTCCCCCCCAGTGCCACATATGCCCCCAGTGCCAGATATTCCCCCCGTGCCAGATATGCCGCCAGTGCCATATATTCCCCCCCAGTGCCACATATGCCCCCAGTGCCAGATATTCCCCCAGTGCCAGATATCCCCCCTAGTGCCAGACATCCCCCCCCCAGTGCCAGACATCCCCCCCCCAGTGCCATATATGCCCCAGTGCCAGACATCCCCCCCCCAGTGCCAGATATCCCCCCCAGTGCCAGACATCCCCCCCCCAGTGCCATATATGCCCCAGTGCCAGACATCCCCCCCCAGTGCCATATATGCCCCAGTGCCAGACACCCCCCCCCCCAGTGCCAGATATCCCCCCCAGTGCCAGACATCCCCCCCCCCCGGTGCCAGATATCCCCCCCCCCCGTGCCATATATGCCCCAGTGCCAGATATCCCCCCTAGTGCCAGACATCTCCCCCCCAGTGCCATATATGCCCCAGTGCCAGACATCCCCCCCCCAGTGCCAGATATCCCCCCCAGTGCCAGACATCCCCCCCCCAGTGCCATATATGCCCCAGTGCCAGACATCCCCCCCCCCAGTGCCAGATATCCCCCCCAGTGCCAGACATCCCCCCCCCCCAGTGCCATATATGCCCCAGTGCCAGATATCCCCCCTAGTGCCAGACATCTCCCCCCCAGTGCCATATATGCCCCAGTGCCAGACATCCCCCCCCAGTGCCAGATATTCCTCCCAGTGCCGCCGCCGCCGCCGCTTATTGGAGGGACACGGAGGGCACAGATCGCCTCTCCTGTGTCCCTCCTGCTGCATCATCTCCGGCGGCCGCGGGTCTAATAGGGGGAAGTGCCGTCTGTGAGCCAATTAGAGCTCACGGACGGCACTTCCCCCTATTAGACCCGCGGCCGCCGGAGATGATGCAGGAGGGACACAGGAGAGGCACACGCTGTGCCGTCCGTGTCCCTCCAACAAGCGGCGGCGGGAAGGAGAAAGCAGTCTGACATGCGGGCGCTCGTCCGCATGTCAGTCTGCTGTAATCAGTGGCGCCCCCGCAGCCCATCGCCCCCAAGCCACCGCGAGGACTGCGGGGGCAGTAGTTACGCCACTGAACCCACACCTGTGGACCGCTCAGACACTAGTGGTGTACTGCTACTATAGTACAATTTGACCCCAGATGCAAGAAATGTAGTGCAAAAAAAAAAACGGATTTATACAAACTGCCGGTATCAATCAAATATACACCAGGTGTAATTAGCAGAGGCTAAGCAAGTTTACTGTATACACCACTACAGGGTGAAAAGGAGAGTTATGGCAGACTTACCATTGTTAACTCTCTTTCTGCGAGGTACATTGCTTTTCACAGGGAAACATTGGGGTAGAATGGATCTTGATCCAGAGGCACCAACAGGTTAAAGCTTTAGGCTCTCCCAGGATGCATTGGGGCCTCCTCTATAAGCACGCCTCCAGGCACTGTGAGCTAAGTTTTAGTTGGTGTCTGCAGCAGCAGGTCACTTAACAGGTGGGCTGCATGGGCAGCCCTGGAAAAGTTTTTTCTTACAGAAAATTTCTTCAAAACTGGGCTATCAGCACTGTATGTCATGGTGACACTTCAGCGCTGCAGCGCCATCACCTCCCAAGCGGCGTCGCATACTCCCGTGGCATATTCCCGGGTACTTGTGGCGGAGACACTCCGCCTTTAGGCACACGGTCGCAGTCGCTCTCGTGGTTCACGTGGCTGCTAGGGGGAGGAGGTAAGAGGGTCCCCCAGGCGGGATCTGCCATTAAATAGCTTTCCATCCGTAACCTAGGGAGACAGATTTCGGCACTGGCGTGGACACTGTCACCGAGCAGGGACCCCACTAGACCACCAGGGCAATAGCGCACAGGCCGGGTGTACTAATGCACCATTTAATAAGGCTCGCTAGTACCTGGGGTGGAAGTCCAGCATAGGGGAGCTGGTGCTTGACCTGTAGCCTCTCCCTGGCCCAGGGCGACATCTACTGCAGATTTTCCCGTCCTGGAGCTGCCTCACACTCTCCCTCACTCCCTGACTGAGACACTGGGCGCCATCTTATAAGCATAGTTGTGGCTAGTCTCTGGGACTGCAGGGCCAGGCCACCTGTATACAACGCTGTGACTTTACAAACACTTGAGTATTCTACATGTCTTTATACAGACAGCGTTAGTTAAGAAAAAGTGTACCTATTACAGGATTTATTGTACGAGTATTCTGATATATACCTCCGGTCTAGGACCGCGCTGTGTTATATATATATCTGTACATATACTAGTCCAGTGCAGGTTTATTGTCATAATAATTATCTGCACTGCCTGTGACTGTGTGTGCCTGTATAGTTTCACTTTCAGTCTTTCCCAGATATATCTATCACTTTGGGCGGATTGGGATCAAAAACCAGCCCGGGAAATTTATGGAGGCAGCTTTAATAGGGGTGGGGGTCTGTTGAGGGTGTAGAGTCTGTCAAGTAGGAGGGATTACTGCTCAGAAGGCCTGAGCGCAGCAAAAAATGTAGGTGCGTGGCTTCATGTGGAAGGGGCATGGCCACATAATAGTGCCAATTCACATTACACCACAGTAGTGCCGCTTATACACATTGCACCAGGTAGAACCACCTATACACACTGCGCCAGGTAGAGCACGTTATACATATTCTGCCAGATAGAGCACAGTCTACACTTTGCGCCAGGTAGAGCGAGCATATTATACACTTTGCTCCAGGCAGAGCACATTATACACATTGCATCAGGTAGAGCACATTATACATATTGCATCAGGTAGAGGATGTTATACACATTGCACCAGGTAGAGCACGTTATACACTTTGCGCCAGGCAGTTTACGTTATACACACTGCACCAGGTAGAGCACGTTATACACTTTGCGCCAGGCAGAGCACATTATACACATTGCACCAGGTAGAGCACGTTATACACTTTGCGCCAGGCAGTTTACGTTATACACATTGCACCAGATAAAGCACGTTATACACATTGCAACAGGACGTGTACGTTATACACTTTGCGCCAGGCAGAGCACGTTATACACTTTGTGCCAGGCAGAGCACGTTATACACTTTGCGCCAGGCAGAGCACGTTACACACATTGCAACAGGTAGAGCACATTATACATATTGCACCAGGTAGAGGATGTTATACACATTGCACTAGGTAGAGCACGTTATACACATTGCACCAGGTAGAGCACGTTATACACATTGCACCAGGTAGAGCACATTATACATATTGCAGAGGGTAAAGCACATTATATACATTGCACCAGGTAGAGCACGTTATACACTTTGCACCAGGCAGAGCACATTATACACACTGCACCAGGTAGAGCACGTTATACACTTTGCGCCAGGCAGAGCACATTATACACATTGCACCAGGTAGAGCATGTTATACACTTTGCGCCAGGCAGTTTACGTTATACACATTGCACCAGATAAAGCACGTTATACACATTGCAACAGGAAGTGTACGTTATACACTTTGCGCCAGGCAGAGCACGTTATACACTTTGCGCCAGGCAGAGCACGCTATACACTTTGCGCCAGGCAGAGCACGTTACACACATTGCAACAGGTAGAGCACATTATAGACATTGCGCCAGGTAGAGCACGTTATACACATTATACCAGGTAGAGCACATTATACACTTACACACATATACAGTCAGGTCCATAAATATTGGGACATCGGCACAATTCTCATATTTTGGGCTCTATACACCACCACAATGGATTTGAAATGAAACAAACAAGATGTGCTTTAATTGCAGACTTTCCGCTTTAATATGAGGGTATATACATCCAAGCCAGGTAAACGGTGTAGGAATCACAACGGTTTCTATATGTGCCTCCCACTTTTTAATGGACCAAAAGTAATGGGACAAACTAATCAATCCTGAATCAAACTTTCACTTTTTAATACTTTGTTGCAAATCCTTTGCAGTCAATTACAGCCTGAAGTCTGGAACGCATAGACATCACCAGACGCTGGGTTTCATCCCTGGTGATGCTCTGCCAGGCCTCTACTGCAAATGTCTTCTTTTCCTGCTTGTTCTTGGGGCATTTTCCCTTAATTTTTGTCTTCATCAAGTGAAATGCATGCTTAATCGGATTCAGGTCAGGTGATTGACTTGGCCATTGCATAACATTCCACTTATTTGCCTTAAGAAACTCTTTGGTTGCTTTCGTAGTATGCTTCCGGTCATTGTCCATCTGCACTGTGAAGCGCCGTCCAATGAGTTCTGAAGAATTTGACTGAATATGAGCAGATAATATTGCCCGAAACACTTTAGAATTCATCCTGCTGCTTTTGTCAGCAGTCACATTATCAATAAATACAAGGGAACCAGTACCATTGGCAGCCATACATGCCCACGCCATGACACTGCCACCACCATGCTTCACTGATGAGGTGGTATGTTTTGGATCATGAGCAGTTCCTTTCCTTCTCCATACTCTTCTCTTCCCATCACTCTGGTACAAGTTGATCTTTGTCTTATCTGTCCATAGGATGTTGTTCCAGAACTGTAAAGGCTTTTTTAGATGTTGTTTGGCAAACTCTAATCTGGACTGTTTTTGTGGCTCACCAATGGTTTATATCTTGTGGTGAACCCTCTATATTCACTCTTGTGAAGTCTTCTCTTGATTGTTGACTTTGACACATATACACCTGCCTCCTGGAGAGTGTTCTTGATCTGGGCAACTGTTGTGAAGGGGTTTTTCTTCACCAGGGAAATAATTATTCTGTCATCCACTACAGTTGTCTTCCGTGGTCTTCCGGGTCTTTTGGTGTTGCTGAGCTCTCCGGTGCATTCTTTCTTTTTAAGAATGTTCCAAACAGTTGTTTTGGCCCCACTGAATGTTTTTGCTATCTCTCTGATGGGTTTGTTTTGATTTTTCAGCCTAATGATGGCTTGCTTCACTGATAGTGGCAGCTCCTTGGATCTCATATTGAGAGTCGACAGCAACAGATTCCAAACGCAAATGTCACACCTGGAATCTACTCCAGACCTTTTACCTACTTCATTGATGATGAAATAATGAGGGAATAGCCCACTCCTGTCCATGAAATAGCTTTTGAGTCGATTGTCCCATTACTTTTGGTCCATTAAAAAGTGGGAGGCAAATATAGAAACCGATGTAATTTCTACACCGTTCACCTGATGTAAATACCCTCAAACTAAAGCGGAAAGTCTGCAGTTAAAGCACATCTTGTCTGTTTCATTTCAAATCCATTGTGGTGGTGTATAGAGCCCAAAATATGAAAATTGTGTCGATGTCCAAATATTTATGGACCTGACTGTGTATATATATATATTTATATAACTGCAGCAGAGCCCGGCACTCCTGATAGATGTTACAACGGCCACGGTGCCATCCTAAAGAAGTTATACAGGCATTTTGCTAGAGGCGGCACTCACCAGACTTATACATACAAATAAAAGACACTGTACTACCAGCAGCACAGTACAAACATTTTGAGGTAGAATCCTATGTATAAGACCGGTGAGTGCCGCCACTAACAAATTGCCTATTATATATATATATATATATATATATATATATACATATATACACAAATGATATCTCTGTGGAGCGCACTTCTTTAATGTATTAAGCAATTATTTGTCTAATAATAAAACTTTTTCTCAATAAATATATATATATATATATATATATAGAACAGAAATAGCCCGGCACTCTGCCTGATGTCGCTGTGCCCGGTGCCCTCAGTGAGCAGTATGGTTTTCGGCACCACCCTGAACTTTCCGTATTCTGGTTACCACCTGAAGCATTGTCAGTATTTCGATTCCAATTTCTATTTAAGTTGCATTCAAAAGCCCGATGTCCAGTTCTCCCACATCTAAAACATCCTCTATTAAAGTTGTTACTCCCTCTACCTAATCCTCTTACGGGGCTACTGTCGGATATTTGTGGAGAAGTATTCACAGCCTGTGTAGCAATGAATTTGTCAATTTTCTTACTTTGTTCGTCCATCAACTTTAATATCTTCTCTTCAAATGCATTGCTTTCCACTACCGGTTGTATTACCTTGACCTTCTTTACCGTTTTCTCTCTCATTTCTATTAATACCTCTTCTTGTTTGACTTCTTTTAATAGTTCATTAAAGGTAGGAAAGGGTTCTTTAACTCCTGAACATCTTAATTTCTGAGCTACTGGGTCGGTGGTCAAAGCACCCCGCAGTAACTGTTTCATCCGACTTCTGTCCACATCATCCCTTACTATACCTCCTTTATCCACTATCTTATATAGGAGCTTGTCTAACCTGATCAAAAATGCACTCAGCTTTTCTGTCGGTTCCTGGAACGTGTGGTGTAATCTAGAGGTGAGATCTCCCACATCCTCAAGGGTGCCATATGCATAATCTAATGCCTCAAAAAATGTTTCTAAAGTAGCATTAGTATTACTACGTCTAGCAGCTTGTATAATTCCCATAGCTGGCCCTCTCAAGCTTTCTACTACCCTCTGTCTCTTAATCTTATCTGGGCACTGCCATTCTTCCACTTGTTGTACCGCCGCTTCTTTCCAGGCCTCATATGTCTCTTCTCCTGATGGTACAGGTAGAATCCCTGAAAAAATCCGTAACCTCCTATAACTCCCTTCATAATGCCACCTTTCTGAGTGACCACTCTATCCATTATAACCTCAAACTGTCCACCAGTGGCATTTGCACCAGTATCCTGAGCGTCACCCCCTTCACCACCACTATTCCTCTCACCCCTATTAGGGTTGTCTAGAGAGGGCACTGATATGGGTGCACTAGTTGCTTCTTCTTCATTCTCCCATATGTTAGGCCACATCACATTCCACCTCCTACCCGTCTCTTCATTGGCTACCACTATCAATGGTATTACATCAGTCTCCAACTCATTTTCTGTTTCTATCAGTACTGCTATTACTCTTCCCAATCCTCCCATCCATTTATCTACAACCCTTGGCCTGATTATTCCATATAACCTGGCTAACCTTTCTACTATCTCTGCATCAGAGAATTCTGAAAAATTCCCTCCCACACTTAAACATTTCCTGGGATTTTTTTTCTTCCTTTGACACCAAGCACTAATATCTTCCCCAGTAAATTTTTCCATTGTTTTATCCTGAATATATTCATCTCAGCAGTGCCTCCAAATGTAACCCCTCCCCTAAGACTCTAACATAAGATTCTAAATTACCTCTCTAGGGGATGGTTGTTCAGTATATGTGCCTCCACCCAAGCTAATTATTTGGGCTTGCCTGGGTAAGCCTACCTTTAGTAATGAATAGTAATTACAGGATAATCCTATCTGTGTATATATGCACACATTCATATATATTATTATACCTGTTCTTCCGTTAGCGTTTCAGGATCTCCGGATGAAATTTCAAAGCACATCAACATATGTGGTAAGTATAAATACATGCATTTATTTTTCACAAAAGAGTATTTACGCTATACATTTTTTATACATAGTAATGCAATTTACATTTAAATCCTATCCCCCTATATCCCTTACTAGAGCCTATACAAATTGTTTTGCATGCAACACACAAAAAATTACCCTAACATTAGAATAAGAGTGACCCGGGTACTCAAAAACAAAAGTATAATGTCTGGGCCCTTATCTCAGTGTACACTGAAGAAAAACCTTGCATAACAACCAAAGTTAAATAGATAGAAACTCTCCACTTTCTGCTGGGTTAGATTCCCTTCTTTCTGTCTTTAGCTGAAAGTGCTTTGTACAGTGTAGTATATTAACTAAATCCACACTGAGACTCAGTCATAGGGTGAACTGCATAGGGAGTATGATGTCCGCCTCCTTAATTGTATTATATCCTCTAAACGATAATAACAGGCAATGTCTATAGTACTGTCGGCATGGAATATCCTGCCTCCTGCTACACTTGTATCCACATCCTCTGAATTGCAATGTAGTCTAGCAGATGTCTTTTAATAAATGTATCAATCCCAACAGTTGCTGCTGTGATGTTTCAGTTCTTTGATACACTACAAGTCGGATCACTGCAACCTGTTACAACTGTTTCCTCTCTTTACTATGTTTCAATTTGTTGTAGCAGCTGATGTCCTTTGACTGCATTAGTATTATCTAATCCTTTTTCTTATTACAAAGTCCCATTAAAACAACACAATGCAATTTACAAGGTTGTCAATACTCCTTTGGTGGCTTTACTTCTGTATAAGTGTTAAACAGTACATTAATATCTCAGTTCTGTGTCGGCTGGTGTCGTTAGGTAAAATATTTACTTCAGCCACCTTATACTGCAGGCTATTGATTAGCTTAAGCTGCTTTCTACTGTGACATATCCGTACTCTTTCCCTTATAGTCTTTACCTAAATCTCCATCCTTTCTCCAGGGGTGATATATATGTAGGGGTATCAATTTAACATCTCAGTCCCAACTACATTGCATAGCATCACAGTCTATGGAACCTCTATAATTAGCAAGGCAATGCTGGATGCTTAAGTCTATAGTTATTGCCACATATAATAATCCATATGACACAGATATGTGTGTTGCATCCTAATACTTTAACGGATTCCCTGAGTTGGGCAAGTTAATCTTCCTTGGATCGGTTTAGGGTAACTTTCCCATTTCTTGTAATATACACTACTGCTAAACAGAATTTGAGCTCTTGTAGTGGAATGGTCTCTTCACTGAGATACCCTATGGACTCTGCTGCTAGGAAGTCTATTATATCTCAGTATAATTTCAATATAGCATTTCAATATGTGCACTTACATTCCTCAGAAGTGCAGACCACTGGCATTTGCTCCCCCGACTCCTCCCCGCAGTTCATTGACAGGCTGGGCCGGCTGATGGGTGCTGCTACAGGCGGTGCTTTAGATTGGTGCTGCCTCTCTTCAGCCTTCTAGAGGCGGGTCCCTCTCTGGCTTCTCTGCCCACCACCTCCTACTGGCTATTCAGGCTCTGCATCACTAGTGGGGGCCGGAATGGGCGTCCTCACCATCGCCTCCCACCGCTCGCAGCATTAGCACAGACCGCATCAGGTCTCTCCGGCTCTGGCTCTGCAATCAGCGGCCCCTTCCTTCTCCTATAGACAGGTATGCCCGGTGCCGGTACAATACACCACCCCAGCAGCGCTACCGCAGCTCTTGTCATGCAGCGCTCTGGAGACAGTGTACGCACTCTCCCCGGGGGAACAGCAACTCTTCATCTGCCGGCGGGGAGCTCTATATATTCTCCCCTACCCTCCGTCTCGTGCCGCCCGCTTCCCGCCGGAGCCGCGCGATCCCCCTGCCGCCGCCAATCAATATCTCTCCTTCCCCTCCTCGCGGTCAGCCTTGCTCTCTCCTCGCGGACCCACTCTTCCCGCCCTGCAGGTTGTTACTCCTGCAGCGCGTGGACAGCTCTCGAGACCCACATATCACCATCTACCATCCTGCAGACCATTCCCGGCTCACGATGCCTCCTTCTTATGTCAAATAATACCCCACAATGCTGACTAAAAATCACCATAGATGACCTCTCTTTCTTGTAGTACATTTAATCATTACAAATTAATTTAGTTATCCCCTCCAAGTCCTTTTATATACATATTTATCAAATACCACCATATTTCATTGTACAATATAACCTATACACATATAGGTACATTACACCAACACATATATATATATATACATCATTAACCCTTTATATATGGTTACACTAGTGTAACCATATATAAAGGGTTAATGATGTATATATATATATATGTGTTGGTGTAATGTACCTATATGTGTATAGGTTATATTGTACAATGAAATATGGTGGTATTTGATAAATATGTATATAAAAGGACTTGGAGGGGATAACTAAATTAATTTGTAATGATTAAATGTACTACAAGAAAGAGAGGTCATCTATGGTGATTTTTAGTCAGCATTGTGGGGTATTATTTGACATAAGAAGGAGGCATCGTGAGCCGGGAATGGTCTGCAGGATGGTAGATGGTGATATGTGGGTCTCGAGAGCTGTCCACGCGCTGCAGGAGTAACAACCTGCAGGGCGGGAAGAGTGGGTCCGCGAGGAGAGAGCAAGGCTGACCGCGAGGAGGGGAAGGAGAGATATTGATTGGCGGCGGCAGGGGGATCGCGCGGCTCCGGCGGGAAGCGGGCGGCACGAGACGGAGGGTAGGGGAGAATATATAGAGCTCCCCGCCGGCAGATGAAGAGTTGCTGTTCCCCCGGGGAGAGTGCGTACACTGTCTCCAGAGCGCTGCATGACAAGAGCTGCGGTAGCGCTGCTGGGGTGGTGTATTGTACCGGCACCGGGCATACCTGTCTATAGGAGAAGGAAGGGGCCGCTGATTGCAGAGCCAGAGCCGGAGAGACCTGATGCGGTCTGTGCTAATGCTGCGAGCGGTGGGAGGCGATGGTGAGGACGCCCATTCCGGCCCCCACTAGTGATGCAGAGCCTGAATAGCCAGTAGGAGGTGGTGGGCAGAGAAGCCAGAGAGGGACCCGCCTCTAGAAGGCTGAAGAGAGGCAGCACCAATCTAAAGCACCGCCTGTAGCAGCACCCATCAGCCGGCCCAGCCTGTCAATGAACTGCGGGGAGGAGTCGGGGGAGCGAATGCCAGTGGTCTGCACTTCTGAGGAATGTAAGTGCACATACTGTATTGAAATGCTATATTGAAATTATACTGAGATATAATAGAATTCCTAGCAGCAGAGTCCATAGGGTATCTCAGTGAAGAGACCATTCCACTACAAGAGCTCAAATTCTGTTTAGCAGTAGTGTATATTACAAGAAATGGGAAAGTTACCCTAAACCGATCCAAGGAAGATTAACTTGCCCAACTCAGGGAATCCGTTAAAGTATTAGGATGCAACACACATATCTGTGTCATATGGATTATTATATGTGGCAATAACTATAGACTTAAGCATCCAGCATTGCCTTGCTAATTATAGAGGTTCCATAGACTGTGATGCTATGCAATGTAGTTGGGACTGAGATGTTAAATTGATACCCCTACATATATATCACCCCTGGAGAAAGGATGGAGATTTAGGTAAAGACTATAAGGGAAAGAGTACGGATATGTCACAGTAGAAAGCAGCTTAAGCTAATCAATAGCCTGCAGTATAAGGTGGCTGAAGTAAATATTTTACCTAACGACACCAGCCGACACAGAACTGAGATATTAATGTACTGTTTAACACTTATACAGAAGTAAAGCCACCAAAGGAGTATTGACAACCTTGTAAATTGCATTGTGTTGTTTTAATGGGACTTTGTAATAAGAAAAAGGATTAGATAATACTAATGCAGTCAAAGGACATCAGCTGCTACAACAAATTGAAACATAGTAAAGAGAGGAAACAGTTGTAACAGGTTGCAGTGATCCGACTTGTAGTGTATCAAAGAACTGAAACATCACAGCAGCAACTGTTGGGATTGATACATTTATTAAAAGACATCTGCTAGACTACATTGCAATTCAGAGGATGTGGATACAAGTGTAGCAGGAGGCAGGATATTCCATGCCGACAGTACTATAGACATTGCCTGTTATTATCGTTTAGAGGATATAATACAATTAAGGAGGCGGACATCATACTCCCTATGCAGTTCACCCTATGACTGAGTCTCAGTGTGGATTTAGTTAATATACTACACTGTACAAAGCACTTTCAGCTAAAGACAGAAAGAAGGGAATCTAACCCAGCAGAAAGTGGAGAGTTTCTATCTATTTAACTTTGGTTGTTATGCAAGGTTTTTCTTCAGTGTACACTGAGATAAGGGCCCAGACATTATACTTTTGTTTTTGAGTACCCGGGTCACTCTTATTCTAATGTTAGGGTAATTTTTTGTGTGTTGCATGCAAAACAATTTGTATAGGCTCTAGTAAGGGATATAGGGGGATAGGATTTAAATGTAAATTGCATTACTATGTATAAAAAATGTATAGCGTAAATACTCTTTTGTGAAAAATAAATGCATGTATTTATACTTACCACATATGTTGATGTGCTTTGAAATTTCATCCGGAGATCCTGAAACGCTAACGGAAGAACAGGTATAATAATATATATGAATGTGTGCATATATACACAGATAGGATTATCCTGTAATTACTATTCATTACTAAAGGTAGGCTTACCCAGGCAAGCCCAAATAATTAGCTTGGGTGGAGGCACATATACTGAACAACCATCCCCTAGAGAGGTAATTTAGAATCTTATGTTAGAGTCTTAGGGGAGGGGTTACATATATATATATATATATATATATATATACATATATACACAAATGATATCTCTGTGGAGCGCACTTCTTTAATGTATTAAGCAATTATTTGTCTAATAATAAAACTTTTTCTCAATAAATATATATATATATATATATATATAGAACAGAAATAGCCCGGCACTCTGCCTGATGTCGCTGTGCCCGGTGCCCTCAGTGAGCAGTATGGCTAGGTAGAGAAAGAATACTGCGGCACTCCGGGTCTTGTAGAAGGTCAAATTGTATTCAAAGTTCACAACATAGAACACCAATGTTTCGGGGTGTCTAGCCCCTTTGTCAAGATGTGAGAGTGTGTGAGAGTGAGGAGAAACTTACCTAAATAGAGACAGAGTCCGCCAAACCTGAATGGAAAAGCCGCCAACAGTCCCGTCGTGTGCGCTGTGCGGCGCCGTGCGATGACGTGTGGGCGCATCCGAAAAGTGTCTGAGCCGGTCCGTTGCGTAGCAACGGGTGAAGCCCTGGAGTGCTGGGGACTCTGCGGCTGCGTGAAACAAAGAAGGAGAGAGTGATACTGAAAGACCACCGTTAGGCTGTCAGCTGACCTGTGTAAATAACAGCACGTCTAAAGAATGTAAACAGCAGCATGATGCATTAAAGATAAAAATCAAAGCGCACAATCCGTAGGGGGATATATATAAAGAGAGGATGACTTTACACATTTAGACACCCATATTTAAAAAACACATGTTTTTATTTTTAAGACAATGTAGTTCAAAATCACATTTGCAATAAAAATTATAATTGTTTCCTTACAAAGTAATATTGATCATTAGGAATACAATTGTTTGTTCAGTTTATACATTTAAAATTAATAATAAAAATTGCTTTCATCCAACGCGTTTCGTCTTATAGCGACTTCTTCAGGGGTGTTTCTACCACAACATTTTTTTCTCTTATTGAAAATGCTCTCAGAATCTGAGGAGATGTTTCCTTCTTAAGAGGTTATAGAAAATGATCTTTTGATCAAACCAATTATTATACTAGATATAAATCTGGATTAAATTTGAAGGATTTGGGATTTAGATAAGGTAATTTCCACAGTATGGCAAAATTTAGTCGGATTCCCTAATTAGCACCATCTGATTGCTAGTATCAGTATTAGTATTCAAAAAGAGGGCTTTTAGCTGTTACTAAGCTCCTTTCAATTCTCCAGCAGCAATCCTGTATGTCTGCATACATGGGAATCCAAATGTAGATTTCTACATTTGGATTCCCATGTATGCAGACGTATAGGATTAGCAGAATACACGTATTGCTATGGAAACTAAACTAGTCTAAGCATCATTGTGTTCCCGGGAGAGGCGTGATTATGTCACTGATGCCCTCGGGACCACATAGCAACAGGAAGCAGGACGCCTTTGTTTATCAGTCAGTGCACTCCCGGGAGATGCTGTGGACGTAATGACGTCATGGCGACTTCGGGACTATATAATGTTACTCCTGGAAGTGATGTCAAACAAACCGGGAGGTGGGAAACACTCCCCCTAATTTATCTCATTAATGTAGGTATAAGTAGAGAGAGCAGACAATGGGGTATTATACTCCTGATGAAGTCCAGGCTGGTGATACCATAAGGACGAAACGCGTTGAGGAACATTGACTGAACTTTATCTACTATACA